>NC_064864.1:63146316-63446316 GCF_024139225.1 Suncus etruscus
AAGGATTTGGAATTAAAAGGCTTCTCCAACTCCTTACTTTCTGTTAGTTACCAGAAAATCCTTAAAATCTCCCAAAGTCATGGTTTTCTTGGATCTGAATGCAGGACCTCATAGGATTGCTGACAGTTAATATTTTAGTGTCTTAACATTCCTTGGAGACTCAAAGATGGGGGAGTAATAAGTAAACTCAAACTGCAAATCACTGCAACTCCTTGGGCTCAGGTGGGGAATGGAATCTTCCCACCTGAGTCTCTCAGTATCTACATCCTACCTTTGTTACATGTGAGCAAGAAGGGTGGAGAGCTTCAAAGGGCCCAAGCTCCTGCTTTGGGTGCAGGATCTCAGGTTTGACTTTTTTGCCCTGCACCACTGATTTAGGCAGATTTCCTTATAGTCAGTCTTCCCTGAAGGACTCTTGGATCTGAATTTTTTCCTCAGGGAAAAAGGAAATACCAGTGGAGAAACCTGTGACCCCTGCAGAGCCAGCAGAGCCTGTGCTGTGTGGAAGCATGGCCATTGGGGCCCTGTCCCTGGCTGTTGCCAGGACCAGTGCTGCCTTGCGCAGTGAACCTCTGTACTTGAACATTGCATCACTCAAGCACAAGGTGAGATTCAGTCCTGCTCCATAACCAGGCCTGAGGGCACCTCAATATAGTCAAGCCATAGTTCTTTCTCCTGGGTTTCTGTGTTTCAGGAACTACCAAGCAAGTTCACGGTGCCTTTGCTGATGGTCTCTCTGCTCAGCTGTGGGAAGTCCTCACCTGGGAAGTTGAATTTAATGAAAGAAGTGATTTGTATACCCTACCCCGGATCATTGGCTAAACAGGTATCAGGTTCCTCGTCTTGTTCTTCTGTTCTTTTTCTTGTTCTTGTTCTTGTTGTTATTCTTCTTGTTCTTCCTTTTCTTCTTCTTCCTCATCCTCCTCTTTTTCCTCTTCTGCCTTCTTTCCTCTCCTCCTCTTCCTCCTCTTTTTGCTTGTTCTTCTGTTCTTATTCTTGTTTTTCCTCCTCTTTTTCTTCTCCCTCTTCCTTCTCCTCCTTGTCTCCTTTTTTGTTTGGGGAAAGGGATGTAGGCCATACCCAGAAGTTCTCAAAGACTTATTCCTGACTGAGTTCAGGAGTGACCCTTGTTGGTGCTCATGGGGATTTAGATGATTTGAAGAATTGAACCTGTAAAACTTTAACCCCTACTTTATGCCTCTGACTCTCTCAGGCCATTAAAAAAAAAAGGCACAAAGACTTTCATTAATGATCTTTTAGTGTAAGTCTCAGGTTTATGATACCAAAGGTGGAAGAATGAAATATAGTGAGAAAAAAAAAACTATTTTAGACCATCAGAGAGGTGGGATGGATGCGAGGGTAGTATCTGGGACCTCACGGATCACAGAGCCGATTTCTGAATCACCACGTGAGTTACTTTGCAGCTTGATAATGCTGGGTGGTTGCTCCTGGTGGGGAATGAAGGACTTTTAGTGAATGGGGCTGCGCACTCTGGCAGAAATGAGAGGAAGCTGCCATGTTCCTGGTCATCCACCTGCAGATGAGAACCCCAGGGCTTAGCAGATTTCCCAGCCTGAGACAGAGTCAATCAATGTTAGTAGGACATGGGATGGTGGAGTCCTGAGTCACTCTCTGCCACTCAAGGGCATACCAGGGTATTTGTGTAGCCGAACAAGTTGATGAGCCTCTCATTCTCATACCAGTTAGATATCACAGAGAACTAAGTGTGGTTCCCCTGTTAAATGTTCTTAGAATAGGAGATGAAACACCAGCCTCCATAGGAACAGATGAGGGGTTGGGAGGAAGGTCCTGAAAATGGTGCACCATCCCAGTGGACTAAAGTGAGAATACCAAGGACATGTTGTTTCTCACAGCATAGGGTACCACCAGAGTGATCCTGACTACTTGTTGAGGCCTTTAGGGAAACACTCAGGGCCTGAGTGGCTCCAGGAATTGAGTCAGACTCAGCAGCATGCAGACAGGCAGGCCAACCTCTGGGCACTCTGGTTGGCTTTGGAGCCATCTTTAATACAGCAAATGAAAATCAATTTCTTAAACATTTCTTTTCTGTTTTTGGTTTTTGGTTCATACCCAGTGGGGCTCAGGGCTTCTGGCTCTGTGCTCAGGAATCACTCCTAGCAGAGCTTAGAGCACCATGTAGAGTTACAGGGATAGGTTTCTGGGTTGGCTATATGCAGGCAAGAGTTTGCCCACTGAACTAGTGCTCTGGCCCTGCTAGATTGTTTTTTTAAAAAGAATAATCATTACCTAAGCAACTGACCAACATTTCTACCCAACTGTTGGATCCTCTGGGTGCCAGTCTCTCTCTAATGAGGAACCAACACTGTGCATACTCTCACCTACCTGCTTGTGCCAATCCCAAGGCCCCCAGAGACCTCTTTCCACCTGGTAGGTGATAGCAGGTTCACTTAGTTTCACACTCAAGAATGAGAAACTCTTGGTTCTCTGTGACCAGCATCATGAGGAGGCTGGTTAGAAGGAAAGTGAATGACATTGAGTCTGACCCAACCTACTGAAGCAGTTGGTTCTGGGACAATAAGGAAAGGGAATGGAGCAAGAAGATTCTCTTATTTACCTCCACTAAGGTAAAATTGAGGGTTGAAGAGTAACATTTCATCCTCTGATTTTTATCCGCTAGCCAGGATAGCTTGTCAGGGCCCCTATGGATTCTCCAACTTAGGAATAACCTGTGTGGTCTGTCTTACTTTTAACATTGCTAGACTGCAGTTGTGGAAGATGTTTATTCTACTTATAGGGTGTGGCCATGCTTCTGGAAATTCAGAAACACATTTACAGAACGGAAGTGGTAAGTAAGGAGAGCCTGTTAGTTGCCCACTAATGATGTGGTGTCTCACTTAAAGTTCACTGTGGATTGACAATGTGTTCTGTTCTGTTTCTGTTTTCCTTTCCCTTTCTTTTTTATTGTTGTTCCACAACCAGAGGTTGGACACCCTTGGTGCCAATGTTCAAGAGAGCCCAAACAGCAGAGCTGTTGGATAAATTTAGTATGTATGTGTGGGCTGCTACTGGGGTCCAACTCTCTGCCTCACTTGCTTTGGGCGTACAAGAAAGTACTTTGCCATGGAGCCATCCCCAAGCCCTGTACTTTTGTTGCTGTTATTGTTGTTGTTGTTGTTATTACTATTATTAATTTTGGGGCTGTGTGCAGGGGTGCTAAGGGATAACTTCTGGTGGTGCTTAGGGGACTATCTGGGGTGCTAGATTTCAAACCTAGATCACCCACCTGCAAGGGAAATACTCCTACCTGTTGTGCTATTGCTCTGAACCCCTGTTATTTTTTTTTATATTTTTTAAATAACCCCTGTTATTTTTATATGAAAAGTATATTAATTTGTTTGGGGTTTCCCAGAGAAACCAAACTCAGAGTCCCCCATTGGCTATGGATCTTGTTTTTAAGGTTCTTAGCAATCCAATTTTGATTTCTGGATCATCTGGCTCTGGCCCAAGCTCCTGATTTCTATTGAAGAAAGGTGTGGACTTCTGAGACATAAGGGGCACTTGTATACATTTGTGTGCATGTGTGTGTATGTCCAGATGGTTTGGCTTCTGTGACAGGGCAGACCCAAGATCAGGGAGCAGCCCAGAGGACTTGGAAGCCTTTTGCTGTCAGACAGGTGTGAAGAGCCTCAAATGATGCTTTTATCTTTTGTTCACAGCTAACTACTCCAAAAACAGAGCCCAAAAAAGGGCATAATGGAGGAAAACGTGGTCAGGTGAGCACCTGGATTTATACCTTGCCTCCACACGGCACTTTCTCCAGCCCCCTTTCCCCTCATGGTGCCTTTTCCCCCAGCACCATGGCCAGCATTGAGAATGGTTCTGGCAGAATGGATCTGGCAGGAGCGAATAGACCAGGCCCCCTGTGGAAGGCCATTGTCCTCCCCTTGGCCTCTCTGGTGTGGCTGCTGGGCCTTCATACCAGCAGTTGTCTGGACAACGGGGTAATAGGATTACATGGAACCCTGGAGGTGAAGTGCTTGGGAGGTTGAAGTGCCCGGGTAACCAAATGAAAGGCAGAGTGGATGCTTTGGAACTTCATTCTATGGAAGGAAATGGGGTGGGAAGAGTACAGAAAGGAAGGTCTTTTCTCTCACCTTTCCCTAGCGCAGGTACCCCATTCTGGACAAACTGCTCCTGGGAGTTTCGGCAGTTTTCTCATGGAAAATGGCCCCAATTCTCTAAGAGCTGCTGACTGGGACAGTCTGGCCCTCTGGGGAAGACGGTGTCTGACAGTCAGGTGTCACTTAAACCCTGAAATTGTCTTTTAAGCAAAACAGGATAGCAGGTTTCTCTCTGCTTCTGCTAAGACCTTTTCTCACTGACATGATAATGGAAGGAGGTCCTATGAGCACCTGCTCCACACCTGTCAAATAGCAGCACTTTTCAGGAGAGTTAGGACAGCCTCTAAGAGCCCAGGGAACACCAGCTGCTCCATTACAGGTGCTGTCTTGGGTGCTCTGAACCTGCCATCACTCTTTCCTTCCTGACTGGGGCTAAGGAAGAAGGGGAGAATGTGGTGGAGATGAAACAGTTCTCATAGCCCAGAGCAGTCCATCCTGTGAGTCACTGACTGCCACAAGCACAATGTCAACAGTCAGGCCTGTTAGAATGACACAGCTGCCCAACAGTAGGACCTTACAAAGGAAGCTAGGGTGAGGGACAGGCACCAACTCTTTGCACTTTCCTTCAGGTCAGCAGGTGGTCATAGGTAATCCAAGACATGTAGACTAAGACCAGTTCTGCTATGATCAGCTTTGCTTTTATTACTGCCACTGCCACTGTTACCATTGCTAATATTGCAACCATGATTCCCTCCTACTTCCTGCCTCCTTTCCATCCTACTTCCTATTCCCTCCTCCTTACTATTTCCTATTTCCTTCTACTTCTTGCTCCATTCTCCCTCCTATTTCCTATTCCTGCTCCCTCTCCCCCTACTTCCTGTGCCCTCCTCCTTACTATTTTCTCTTTCTCTTTTTCTTTTTCTTTTTTTTTTTTTTTTTTTGGTTTTTGGGCCACACCTGGTAACACTCAGGGGTTACGCCTGACTATGCGCTCAGAAGTTGCTCCTGGCTTGGGGGACCATATGGGATGTCGGGGGATCGAACTGCGGTCTGTCCAAGGCTAGGGCAGGCAAGGCAGGCACCTTACCTCTAGTGCCACTGCCCGGCCCCCTCCTTACTATTTTCTGTTCCCTCCTCACTATTTGCTATTTCCTGTTCCCGCCTCACTATTTGCTATTCCCTGCTCCCTCCTCCCTGTTGATGCTGGTATTCTGAGTTTCAGTCGTTTGCAGAGAGACCTTAAATGCTAGATTCTAAACATTAGAGCTGTGTGTGCTGAAGCTACACCCTCTGGGATAAAATTTGCTTCAAAGGAACCAGAGTTAAGAATTAAGTGTGAAAGCATTTGCCTTGCACACAGACAACCCTAGTTTGATCCTTGCATATGGTCTCCTGAGGACTGCCAAAGGTGAGTCCCAGGAGCCAGGAGTAAGCCCTGAGCATTGTTGCATATGGCCCAGACTCCTCAATCCCTTCAAGTTTGTTTCAACTCTTAAACTCCCCTTTATTAACCCCATTACAGAGAGTCCACAGAATTCTCTCTGTTTGCTGCATCAACGAATTGGTATTTGAAGAGTGGGGTGGTTCCCACAGTTTTGACAGCATAAAAGAAAACAGATATTCACAAGGATTTTTACCATGGTTTCTGATAGTGCTTAAGCTTCTAGTTGCATATACATGTATACATATATATATATAGTTTTTTTATATGTATGCGTATATATATATATATCTGTATATATAGGTATAAGATAAAATGGAAGCCCAGCAGAGTTAGGGAGTGGGAGGAAGCACTAGCAGGGAACCCCCACTATTATGTAAGGACAATGTCAGAGTCTGATGAGAAAGAAACTGGTATTCCCTAATCAGATTAAAAATCCTGTAAACATGGGATTGGACAGTGGTGCAAGCAGTAAGGCATTTGCCTTGCATGCACTAACCTGGGACAGACCGTGGTTCCATCCCCTGGCAACCCATAGGGTTCCCCAAGCCAGGAGCGATTTCTGAGCGCATAGCCACGAATAACCCCTGAGCATCACCAGGTATGGCCCCCAAACAAACAAACAAAAAATCTTAGGAAGTAAACAATTTATGGTCTTAGGAAATGGTCTTAGAAAATCTTAGGAAGTAAACAACTTTCTCTCAGATAACCAGGGCCATCCCTCTGTCCAGGGCATTCACAGAAATCAGCTGGCCCTGGACACAAGCCCAAATGCTCATCTTGGAGAACTGTGGGCAGAGACTGTGTTGGCTCCTATGCAGCCTCTTCAGCTCCTCAAGAGACTCTCTTTACATGCCTTGCTTTCTTTGGCTCTTGCAGGTTCACGTCTCTGGTAAGATGTCCCATCTGGGCTGTTTAACCATCAGCTATGACACACTAGAGCAGCCTCTGCAACTAATACAGGGAATCTGCACAAATATGGGTTTAGAGCTGGGAACAAATCTGCATCTGGCCATTAACTGTGCTGCTCACGAACTGATGGACTATGTAAGTTCTCTTGCCGGACAGAGTTGCATCCCGGGCACTCTTTTCTGAACATTAGTGTTCCAAAGAAGAGCACCCTTCTGTCTTTCTCAAATAATCCTGATTTTTTTTTTGTTTGTTTATTGGCAACACCCAAAAGTGCTCCAGCGTTACTCCTGGCTCTATAGTCAGGAAGTAATCCTCGAAGGCTTGGAAGACCACCCTGGATTCCATAGATTGAACCTGAGTCATCTGCATGCAAGGACAACTCCCTCCCTCCTATACTATACTATACTATAGCCCCAAACAATCCTGGTTTTAAAACTAATGTTTTTTTTTTAAACTAATGTTTTATTGAGGGGTTCTGTAACTAATTAGAGCCCTAAACAAAGGTGTTCCCCCAACTTCCTTTTTCCCTAAATCTCTTCTTGGTATGTAAAAGCCCACCTGGATTACAGGACCTTCCTCCACCCTGATGGATTTGGTTCTGTATGATAAAGAGAGAGGAGTTAAAGCTTTGGTGTGCATAGAGAGCACAAGGCAAAGAGAGACATTGAGGCAAAAAGCAGACTGACTCTGATCAATTGGTATTATTTCTTCACCGCTACCCTGCTTCATCAGATCTGTCCATTTAAGGGGCTAAAAACATGATGCCTGGTGCAATCTCATCACTAATGGATATTTTTATTTTATAGGGCCCAAATAAATAGATTAGAGAAAGCCAAGATAGCTAATGACTGGAAAAGTATGGGTAAAAAGAAAAAAGAAAAGAAAAGAATGGGTAGCAGAACATGTCATTATAGAGAAAAATTTGTCATAAAAAGTGACTAAAATGGAGTGCTTATTTTGCAATCATCAGAGTTATTGGAGAGGATTAATTTAACAAACTAGTATGTTCTGCTGAGTACAAACAATCATTGGGTGGGTAAAGGCTGGCTTTGTCAAGCGTGAAAAGTGGATTAGTTGTGTCTGACTTGATAAGCCCTTCTAGACCCATGGTCCTGAGAGTTTCTGCTGTGACTCACTTTTTGAATTAAAAAAATATTTCCAAGTTATTGAATTTTATGGGGAATCTGCTTTCAGCTAATTAAACCCAGGGCCTCTTTATCCACCACCAAGGGAGGAGGGCACGTTAGCAATGCGACTTCACCTGGGGACCATGCCTCCTGGAGGGAGTGATTTTGGAAAAGAAAGAAGGGGAAAGAGATGTATTTAAAAATAATGCAGCCCTTACTTCCTCTGAGTACTACTACTACTACTATACCAGCAATTAACTACTATGCCAGCAATTGACCTTTAAACTTGGGAAATTAGCACATTAGGGAAGCAATTAGAGCATTTCTTTTTTACATAGATTCCTATTTCCCATTTTCAAGCACATGTGTGCCTCATCCATATCTCCTGAAGTGAGCAGCCTCTTCCCCAGAAGTAATAGTGACTTGATACTTCACGTCCAATCTAGGGAACATGACCAGGTGGGATTCTTTCATTTATAATTCCTTGAAGGCAAAAGGGAAAGTCCTAAGTCTCAACTGCTTTTTAAAAGTTCTTATTATATTTTTTAGTTTTACAAACTACATTTATTTATTGATATTATGTGGTTTGCAATATTTCTTTCTCATGAACATAATTCCAACACCACACCTTTTACCAGTTTAACCAACTCCATCTTTCAAGGATCCCATTTTGTCATTTTCATAAAACTATTTCTTTTGATTATTTCTTTTTTTAATTAAATTAATGTCTTTATTTAAACACCTTACAAATATGATTGTAGTTGGGTTTCAGTCATGTAAAGAACACCCCCCTTCACCAGTGCAACATTCCCATCACCAATGTCCCAAATCTTCAAAAAAGTTCTTGTAATTTTCTAAAGAAGCAGAGGTGCATAAGGAAATGGTGAATAGTATTTTCTGTTGTTTGCATGATGATTTGTTTCTCTGCCTACCCCAAAGAAAAATAATTGTGTGTTTTTATCAGCAACCTACATCAAAAACTGTGACTATATTGACTGCTTATGCTAACTAAAATGGAAACTTCTTGCTTATATTTAGTAAATTGTATTTGTTTGATATCAGAAAATTCTTTTTTTTCAATTTTTATTGTGATCATAATGTCTTACATATCTTTCACAGTAGTATTTTAGGTACATATTAACATTGAATCAGGGGAATACCCATCACCAAATTTGTCCTCCCCCTATCCCAGTTCCTTTTCTGCAACCCATATATTCCACCATCACCCCCCAGGTGCTAGAGTAGGTGGACCCCTCTTTGTCTAGCTTACTATTAGGGTCATATATCTGTTTGGTCCTGGTACCCTCCCTTGTTTCACCCTCTATTTAAGAGGCGGAGCTAGATAAATTGAGTTATGTGGTTTTGTTTGAAGGAAAGAAAAGCAATAGAATGGGGTACAAAATAAGAAAAAAAAATAAAAAAAAAGTCAAATACTTTGAAAATGGGCGGAGACCTCTAGAGGCTTTCAATCTCAGTTTGAGAGAGGACATGAAAAAGGTAATTGAAACACCACAACAATACAGAAAGAAATATCAAATTAAATATCCAGTGAGCACTACAGCAATAAAGACAAGCACCACACAATAGTCTCGGTTCTGAAATCAAATCATGCCGAGTGCAAAAAGAAACAGAAAGATAAGATCAAATAAAATAAAATTGGAGATATCAACTTCAATATATTCACCAAAATAAAGATGTCAAAAAAATCGATCAATCAATAAATAAATGTGTGGAACGATGATTATTTTGTGTTTTTTCTTTCTTTTTCCCCCTGCATAGGCACATTAAGTATTGGGGATATTATAAAGGGAATTCCCTTGGCCTAGGAGTTATAGGCTTTCTCTACCCCTGAAGTATACTGTCATGGGATTAACTGTAGACTCCTTGCATGTAGACTCCTCGGTGCTTTTGTGGTGTATGGAAGACTTCTGCTTCGTTTTGTATGGTAAAATCAGACCTCTGTATCTAGAGATCTTGGTGACTGTGCAGCTCAAGGAATGGAGCTTATGATGGAGTCTTTCTTTGTGGTCCTAGGAGTTCTGCTTCTTCAGTGTCATTTTAATCCATCTTCTGTAATTGGTGGTCTTGGTCATTATGTTGCTACTAGGATGGAGCCTGAGATAAAGTCTTTCACTATGTTTCCGGAAGACCCGTTCAGTTGCAGTTGTCTCAGTCAGACCTCTGGAGTTGGAGATCTTGTTTGTTGAACAGATCGTAGACCAAAAAATCTAGGCTAGAGCTTTTCGTTGCTGTTGTTGTTGTTGGTCCTGGGATGCATACTGTCGAGTCCTGATTGTAACAACCAGTCATCTGTATATAGCCATCTTGGTTTTTGCTCAGGTCAAAGGGTGACATGTTTTCTGATTTTGTCTTATCGTTGGTTGATGAGGAAGGACAACTTGCTCTTAGATCAAGTTGTTCCCATTTCCTCGTTGTCAGGTTATAAATTTAGAACTGGCGCATGTTGGCATCAGAGCAGCATTATAAATGCCCTGGAGGGGATTTGGTTCCTGGAGCTGTTGTGGAGAACTCTGTAATTTCTATGTCTGGGATCCAGGAGTCAAGGCTGGATGGTCGTTGTCTAGTTCCCTGGAGTCTAAGTTGGTTCCACATGACATACGTTCAGGGTGGGAGATGTCCTTGTGTTGCAAAGAAGTATGAGTTCTTATCCCTAGTAGATAAGAGCTTGTTTTTACACGTAAAATTTCCCCTTGTTTAATATGTCTTTGCAGGAAGAAGTGGTGCTACATTATATTGTTGGTGGATTTTTGGGGGTGGAGAGAGAAGAAAACAGACACACACCAAAAAACAAAAATATATATGCTCACACATGATATAAGAAAATTCTTAACAGTGTTGACTCAAAGTCATTATCTCATTGACAAGATAGGACTTTACCACTTGACATGTGAGCAATAAAAGTTCTTGTTGCTTTTTAATGTAAAAAAAGAGAGTAAAATCCTTTCAAGAATACTTTCAAATATAGACTTTTTAGGAATCTATTGATTCCAATGGAATCAATTCTGTTTATTAGCAGTGGCCAAAATACATTAGCAACCTAACCGTCATTCTGGCCTATTTCCTCCTCACCCCCCCCCCATTCCCAAATATCTAAGTACCATTGCTGAGTCAGATTTTGGAGTCTGCGTACTTCTTTGCAGAAATGATAACAGATACTTTTTACATCACATCACATCTATATTTAATGTGGGTGGGGATATCAGGGGCTACTCCTGGCCCTGAGTTAAACACACTCCTGACAGTGCACAGGGGACCGTATATAGTGCTATGAATTGAATTGGGGTTGGCAGCATACAAACCAATTGCCTTAACATCTATAGTATTTCTCCAACTTTCAATATAATGCCCCTACTACTAGAAATCATGCTGGAAAGAAATGCCTTCATGGAACTCTCTTTCCTTCCATATTGGTTGTTAGTACCCTCAAAGTATAACCTAGTTTTCAAATTGTAGAATATTCAGTGAACAGGCCATTGTTTACTGTGAGTTGGAAGACAGAGCCTTCATGGGCCAGTTTGCCTCGCTGTCCCTTATACTTGATGAACCGATGTTACTGTTGACCCATGTTACTGTCGACCCTCTCAAGTGCTCTGAGCTCAGCTCTCTGAAAACCATGTTCTAAAGTAAGTCAGTGTTCCCCTTCTCTTCTGAACTGGCCTATTTTTGTTTTGTTTTGGGGCCACACCCAGCAGCCCTGAGGGGTTACTCTTGGCTCTGTACTTAGAAATAGCTCCTGGAAGGCTTGGGGACCATATGGATGCCAGGGATCAAACCCAGGTTGGCTATGGGCAAGGCTAATAATGCTCTACCTGCTGTGCTATAGCTCTGGCCATGAACTGGTCTTTCTGAACAGAAGCTTTCCTGTGAAGTTAGTGGAAGTGTACTATAGTTGAAGATGAGCTATAGCTCAGTGATACCACACCTGCTTGGATGCATGAGACTGCAGATTCAATCCCTAGCACACTGCCCTATGGGTCTAAGTGTAGCCCTGCAGCTCTGCTATCTGGAATCCCTGGTTCCACAACAAAACTCCTGTGCTCTGCAATCACATTCACAATTCCTAAGAGTCTGTGAGCCTGAGTGTTGTGGAAGCAAGGGAGGGGAGGATAAAAAAGTATAGAACTTCTGGGCTGGAGCAATAGCACAGCAGTAGGGCATTTGCCTTGCAAGCAGCTAATCCAGGAAGAACTTTGGTTCTATCCCTGGCATCCCATATGGTCCCCTGAGCCAGGAGCGATTTCTGAGTGCATAGCGAGAAGTAACCCTGAGCATTACAGCTCAAAAAGCAAATATATATACACATACATATATATGTATATTTGCTTTTATATAAAACTTTTTTTATAAAATTTCAAAAGAGATAAATGGTAACTCCATTTCCCCAGCTGATATTAAAAGTAAAATGAATAGTTGTTGCTTTTATTTTTTTCCTTGTGATGGTGTCTAAAAAGAAGTAGAAGAATAGGAATTACAGTTTAACACTCGGGGAGCTCATCACTTTTCCTTTCCTATTTTTCTTACACTGTTCAGAGTAAAGGAAAGTATGAAGTGATGACAGGAATGTACAAAAGCACAGCTGAGATGATGGACCTCTATGTGGACCTGATCAACAAGTTTCCTTCGATTATTGCCTTGATTGATCCTTTCAGGAAGGAGGTAACAGGATCTACCTTGCATTTAATAATAAAATGCAGATAGCAAAGCCTCATTCTTTCGCATTTGCCATTCCACATGCGCTGTCATTTCAGTGGGGACTGAGTTGCTTTATTTGGGCATTTAAGAGAAAAGGCACTTGAGGTAAATGAATAGCAGGAACACAAATACCTAGGAGCATATCTGTCTGTGGCATGAACCACACTCCCCCACTTCAGGAGTACCTGCATATTTACAAGCAGTCTGATATGAATGCAGCCTGCTGTGCAAACTGGTGCCTCATAGGTTAGTCATGGATCATTTTCAAGTGCTCACAGAAACAAGACTTCAGCTAGGCCAAATGCTTTCTTGCCTAAATCTGGTTATATTCCATATGCATGAAAGTCACAAAGCCCCATTTTCAGAAGCTCTGAGATATGGAACTTTTTTTTTTTGTACAAATGAAAGCATCTGTCAAGTCCTGTTTCCTTGCCATAGAACCTGTGCTTTCTCCACTGCTTCAACTCCAAACATAGTTTCTTGAATTGATGAATTCGAGAACCACTGCACATGGAGAAGACTCACCTATTTAAATTTGGGGGTCAAGATGAAGGTGTGGTTCTCTTTGGAGCCTCAGCTCTGTCTTTCTGAGCACTTTGGGAGTGAGCAAAGACTGGAATTCTCAAACCCGCAGGCCTGTCTTCTGAAACTCTCCCTAGACTCTGACCACCCATTTTTACTTGATTCTTATTTTGGCTGTGTGGGCCAATGCTCAGGTGTTGCTCCTGGCTCTGTGCTCAGGGATCACTCTGGGGGGTCCTGGGGGACTGTGTGATGCTGGGTATCAAACTAGGATTAGGTGTGTGCAAGCTAAGGACTTTAACCTCTGTAATAGCTCTCTGATCTTCACAGCTGTATTTCATGTAATGAAATGTACCTGTGTGGTCTTTTCTAAAGAGAGAAGTTGAAATGTGACAGCATAGTAATAGGCTTTCTTTTTAAATAAGCAACTTGTTTTATCTTGTGTCTCACCCATAAAAACAAGGGTGTTGAGAGTGAGGGCTTATTTAAGGTGTCTACTTCCTAGGGGTAAAACATAGTAAAAATCTCATAATTGATCAATCTTGGGTAGTTGAATAATATCCAGGTTTGAGTAACTCTGGAGTCAGTATGGAGAACAGCAATGAATGTGTATTAACGTTTGATTCCCAAACTGAGATTGAATTACTTTACATTTCTGTTCCATGACATGTGTTCATTTGAGTGGTTGTGGTACAGGCCCCACTCAGCCTGTGTGTCTCTCAGAAAGGGGTGAAAATGTGAGAATGTGCTAGAAAAGTCCTATTGTTTAATGATTGTACTTAATACATGATCGCAGTAGATTCTTAAATCTTTCCCCAGGACTCAGAACAGTGGGAAAGCATCTACCAAACTCTTGGTTCCAGGTGCTACATCATTGCAGGAGCTGCATCAAAAAGCATTTCTAAACTTTTAGAAGATGGAAACATCAGCAACCCCAAGTCCAGTGGGTTGATCATCAGGCACACAAATCAGACAACAATGTCAGATTTGGTAACCATCACTAATCTTACTGAGAGTGAGTGAAAACAGACGGGAAAGACTTAGTGATGCCAAAAGACAAATAATCAAAGGCGTGGAATATTGAAAGGAAAATAGCCTGATCTTCTATGTGGATGGCCCACAGCTTCCTGGGTCACTCACAAGATACTAGTAACAGCTAGGTGTGACAAGGACAAGGCCCATTCACCATCAGTGATATTAATTAGCCCTAGCACACAGTTTAATAAAATAAAATAAATTATTTTATTTGGGGGGGCTACACAAATGTTTGGTTTGTGTATTCAACTATCTTCAAGGATTACTTCTGGCTCTGCACTCATGAATGACTCCTGATGGGCTTGGGGGAATCATGTGAGACTAGGGATCGAACCTGGGTCAGTGTTGTGCAAAGCAAACATCCTACCCACTGTACTACCTTTCCAGCCCCCACTGCTCCCCCAAACACTAGTTTCTTTAAACTCCTCAAAAGTTTCTTTTTCTCACCACGAGGTCTTAGAACATGCTGTTTTTTTTTTTTTTTTTTTTTTAATTTTTTTTTTATTTAAACACCTTGATTACATACATGATTGTGTTTGGGTTTCAGTCATAAAAGGAACACCACCCATCACCAGTGCAACATTCCCATCACCCAAGTCCCAAATCACCCTCCTCCCCACCCAACCCCCGCCTGTACCCTAAACAGGCTCTACATTTCCCTCATACATTCTCAATATTAGGACAGTTCAAAATGTAGTTATTTCTCTAACTAAACTCATCACTCTTTGTGGTGAGCTTCCTGAGGTGAGCTGGAACTTCCAGCTCTTTTCTCTTTTGTGTCTGAAAATTATTATTACAAGGGTGTCTTTCATTTTTCTTAAAACCCATAGATGAGTGAGACCATTCTGCGTTTTTCTCTCTCTCTCTGACTTATTTCACTCAGCATAATAGATTCCATGTACATCCATGTATAGGAAAATTTCATGACTTCATCTCTCCTGACAGCTGCATAATATTCCATTGTGTATATGTACCACAGTTTCTTTAGCCATTCATCTGTTGAAGGGCATCTTGGTTGTTTCCAGAGTCTTGCTATGGTAAATAGAGCTGCAATGAATATAGGTGTAAGGAAGGGGTTTTTGTATTGTATTTTTGTGTTCCTAGGGTATATTCCTAGGAGTGCTATAGCTGGATCGTATGGGAGCTCGATTTCCAGTTTTTGGAGGAATCTCCATATCGCTTTCCATAAAGGTTGAACTAGACAGCATTCCCACCAGCAGTGGATAAGAGTTCCTTTCTCTCCACATCCCCGCCAACACTGTTTATTCTCATTCTTTGTGATGTGTGCCATTCTCTGGGGTGTGAGGTGGTATCTCATCGTTGTTTTGATTTGCATCTCCCTGATGATTAGTGATGTGGAACATTTTTTCATGTGTCTTTTGGCCATGCGTATTTCTTCTTTGTCAAAGTGTCTGTTCATTTCTTCTCCCCATTTTTTGATGGGGTTAGATGTTTTTTTCTTGTAAAGTTCTGTCAGTGCCTTGTATATTTTGGAGATTAGCCCCTTATCTGATGGGTATTGGGTGAATAGTTTCTCCCACTCAGTGGGTGGCTCTTGTATCCTGGGCACTATTTCCTTTGAGGTGCAGAAGCTTCTCAGCTTAATATATTCCCATCTGTTAATCTCTGCTTTCACTTGCTTGGAGAGTGCAGTTTCCTCCTTGAAGATGCCTGTAATGTCCTGTAGTGTTTTGCCTATGTGCTGTTCTATATATCTTATGGTTTTGGGGCTGATATCGAGGTCTTTAATCCATTTGGATTTTACCTTTGTACATGATGTTAGCTGGGGGTCTAAGTTTAATTTTTTGCAAGTGGCTATCCAATTGTGCCAACACCACTTGTTGAAGAGGCTTTCCCTGCTCCATTTAGGATTTCCTGCTCCTTTATCAAAAATTAGATGGTTGTATCTCTGGGGAACATTTTCTGAGTATTCAAGCCTATTCCACTGATCTGAGGACCTATCCTTATTCCAATACCATGCTGTTTTGATAACTGTTGCTTTGTAGTACAGTTTAAAGTTGGGAAAAGTAATTCCTCCCATATTCTTTTTCCCAATGATTGCTTTAGCTATTCGAGGGTGTTTATTGTTCCAAATGAATTTCAAAAGTGTCTGATCCACTTCTTTGAAGAATGTCATGGGTATCTTTAGAGGGATGGCATTAAATCTGTATAATGCCTTGGGGAGTATTGACATTTTGATGATGTTAATCCTGCCAATCCATGAGCAGGGTATGTGTTTCCATTTCCGTGTGTCCTCTCTTATTTCTTGGAGCAGAGTTTTATAGTTTTCTTTGTATAGGTCCTTCACATATTTAGTCAAGTTGATTCCAAGATATTTGAGTTTGTGTGGTACTATTGTGAATGGGGTTGTTTTCTTAATGTCCATTTCTTCTTTATTACTGTTGGTGTATAGAAAGGCCATTGATTTTTGTGTGTTAATTTTGTAGCCTGCCACCTTGCTATATGAGTCTATTGTTTCTAGAAGCTTTTTGATAGAGTCTTTAGGGTTTTCTAAGTAGAGTATCATGTCATCTGCAAACAGTGAGAGCTTGACTTCTTCCTTTCCTATCTGGATTCCCTTGATATCCTTTTCTTGCCTAATCGCTATAGCAAGTACTTCCAGTGCTATGTTGAATAGGAGTGGTGAGAGAGGACAGCCTTGTCTTGTGCCAGAATTTAGAGGGAAGGCTTTCAGTTTTTCTCCATTGAGGATAATATTTGCCACTGGCTTGTGGTAGATGGCCTTCACTATATTGAGAAAGGTTCCCTCCATTCCCATCTTGCTGAGAGTTTTGATCAAGAATGGGTGTTGGACCTTATCAAATGCTTTCTCTGCATCTATTGATATGATCATGTGGTTTTTATTTTTCTTGTTATTGATGTTGTGTATTATGTTGATAGATTTACGGATGTTAAACCAGCCTTGCATTCCTGGGATGAAACCTACTTGATCGTAGTGGATGATCTTCTTAATGAGGCATTGAATCCTATTTGCCAGGATTTTGTTAAGGATCTTTGCATCTGCATTCATCAGTGATATTGGTCTGTAATTTTCTTTTTTGGTAGCGTCTCTGTCTGGTTTAGGTATCAAGGTGATGTTGGCTTCATAAAAGCTATTTGGAAGTGTTTCTGTTTGTTCAATTTCATGAAAGAGTCTTGCCAAGATTGGCAGTAGTTCCTCTTGGAAAGTTTGATAGAATTCATTAGTGAATCCATCTGGACCTGGGCTTTTGTTTTTCGGCAGACATTTGATTACTGTTTTAATTTCATCAATGGTGATGGGGGTGTTTAGATATGCTACATCCTCTTCCTTCAACCGTGGAAGATTATAAGAGTCCAAGAATTTATCCATTTCTTCCAGGTTCTCATTTTTAGTGGCGTAGAGTTTTTCAAAGTAGTTTCTGATTACCCTTTGAATCTCTGTCATATCAGTAGTGATCTCTCCTTTTTCATTCCTGATACGAGTTATCAAGTTTCTCTCTCTCTCTTTCTTTGTTAGGTTTGCCAGTGGTCTATCAATCTTGTTTATTTTTTCAAAGAACCAACTTCTGCTTTCGTTGATCTTTCGGATTGTTTTTTGAGTTTCCACTTCGTTGATTTCTGCTCTCAGCTTTGTTATTTCCTTCTGTCTTCCTGTTCTTGGGTCCTTTTGTTGAGCATTTTCTAGTTCTATTAGCTGTGTCATTAAGCTACTCAGGTAAGCTCCTTCTTCCTTCCTGATGTGTGCTTGCAAAGCTATAAATTTTCCTCTCAGTACTGCTTTTGCTGTGTCCCATAAGTTCTGAGAGTTTGTGTCTTTATTGTCATTTGTTTCCAGGAACCTTTTTATTTCCTCCTTGATTTCATCTCGGACCCACTGGTTATTGAGCATGAGGCTGTTTAACTTCCAGGTGTTAAAGTGTTTCTTCTGAGTCCCTTTGGAGTTCACAAATAATTTCAGAGCCTTGTGGTCAGCGAAGGTAGTCTGCAAAATTTCTATCCTCTTGATCTTATGGAGGTATGTTTTATGTGCCAGCATGTAGTCTATCCTGGAGAATGTCCCATGTACATTGGAGAAGAATGTGTATCCAGGTTTCTGGGGATGGAGTGTCCTATATATATCCACTAGGCCTCTTTCTTCCATTTCTCTCCTCAGGTCTAGTATATTCTTGTTGGGTTTCAGTCTGGTTGACCTGTCCAGTGTTGACAAAGCCGTGTTTAGGTCCCCCACAATTATTGTGTTGTTGTTGATATTATTTTTCAGATTTGTCAGCAGTTGTATTAAATATTTTGCTGGCCCCTCATTCGGTGCATATATGTTTAGGAGAGTGAATTCTTCCTGCTCTACGTACCCCTTGATTAATATAAAATGTCCGTCTTTGTCCCTTACAACCTTCCTGAGTATAAAGTTTGCATTATCTGATATTAGTATGGCCACTCCAGCTTTTTTATGGGTGTTGTTTGCTTGGATAACTTTTCTCCAGCCTTTTATTTTGAGTCTATGTTTGTTCTGACTATTCAGGTGCGTTTCTTGTAGGCAGCAGAAGGTTGGATTGAGTTTTTTGATCCATTTAGCCACTCTGTGTCTCTTAACTGGTGCATTTAGTCCATTGACGTTGAGAGAAAGAATTGTCCTGGGATTTAACGCCATCTTTATTTCAAAATTTGGTGTGTCTTTTGGGTAGTCTTGTCTTAGATTAGGTCTTTCAGTTTTTCTCTTAAGACTGGTTTTGTGTCTGTGAAGTTTCTGAGCTGTTTTTTGTCTGTGAAACCATGTATTCTTCCATCAAACCGGAAAGTGAGTTTTGCTGGGTATAGTATTCTGGGTGAAGCATTCATTTCATTCAGTCTTGTCACAATATCCCACCACTGCTTTCTGGCATTGAGCGTTTCTGGTGACAGGTCTGCTGTAAATCTCAGGGAAGCTTGCTTGAACATGATTTCCCCTTTTGATCTTGCTGTTTTCAGAATTCTGTCTCTATCTGTGGGATTTGTCATTGTGACTAGGATGTGTCTTGGGGTGGTTTTTCTGGGGTCTCTTTTGGTTGGTACTCTTCGGGCATGCAGGATTTGATCACATATATTCTTTAGCTCTGGAAGTTTCTCTTTAATGATGTTCTTGACCATTGATTCTTCCTGGAAATTTTCTTCCTGGGTCTCTGGGACTCCAATGATTCTTAAGTTGTTTCTGTTGATCTTATCATAGACTTCTATTTTCGTCTGTTCCCATTCTTTGACTAATTTTTCCATTGTCTGCTCATTTGCTTTAAGTTTTTTGTCCAATCTCTCCTGCTGTATGGAATTGTTATGTATCTCATCTTCCACAGCACCAAGTCTATTCTCAGCTTCTGATACCCTGTCCCAGAGCTTATCCATTTTGTCATTCACTTCGTTTACTGAGTTTTTCAGGCCTGTTAGTTGACATGTTATTTCAGTTTGGAGTTTTGTCATTTCTGCCTTCATATTTTCTTGGTTCTTATTAGTGTTCTGTTCAACTCGATCCATGGTTTCTTGGAGTCTGTTGAGCACCTTCCATATTGCTAGTCTAAAGTCCTTATCTGAGAGGTTGATTAGTTGTTCAGTCATTATCTGGTCCTCAGAATTGTCATCTTCATTCTCTATGTCTGATGCTGGCCTGCGCTGTTTCCCCATTGTCACATTTGTATTGTGGGTTTTTCTACGTGTTGTAGTGGTATTCATTGTCTATATGATGTAGGCAGCACACTCCTCTGGCTCCTCCCTTTCTGGATGGGCTGACTTGCCTCTAAGGGAGGGGAGTCCTCCGTGGATGAAGCCTCACACTGGGTCAAATCTTAGGCCCGAGCATGTAACAGAGAAGACAGTCCAGAGAGAAATGTTTGCTTCTGTGATATAGCGCCGTTCTTAGTGTGATTTTTCCTTCTTGTTGCAATGGAGTTCTTTCCTTAGAAAGAGTGCACGGCCGCGTAGCGAAGCGGAGCGGCCGTGCTCCTCTGAGCCTCTTTTTGCCCCACTCGCAAGAGTTTCACGCAAGAGGACAGTAGACAGACATAGACAGGTCACACTCACAGTCTTTCACAGCTGAGCCCCACTGGGCCGGTGTACTTTCGCGGATTTTCCCCGCCTGGTGTCACACACAGGGAGCCAGCTTTTGCAAAGGATAGCCGGTTTTTATGCTCTGAAGTCCCTCCCTGAAAATGGCGTCTGGGCGAGCGAGGTTTCTGGAGGCTCTTTTTGCCCCACTCGCAAGAGTTTCACGCAAGAGGACAGTAGACAGACATAGACAGGTCACACTCACAGTCTTTCACAGCTGAGCCCCACTGGGCCGGTGTACTTTCGCGGATTTTCCCCGCCTGGTGTCACACACAGGGAGCCAGCTTTTGCAAAGGATAGCCGGTTTTTATGCTCTGAAGTCCCTCCCTGAAAATGGCGTCTGGGCGAGCGAGGTTTCTGGAGGCTCTTTTTGCCCCACTCGCAAGAGTTTCACGCAAGAGGACAGTAGACAGACATAGACAGGTCACACTCACAGTCTTTCACAGCTGAGCCCCACTGGGCCGGTGTACTTTCGCGGATTTTCCCCGCCTGGTGTCACACACAGGGAGCCAGCTTTTGCAAAGGATAGCCGGTTTTTATGCTCTGAAGTCCCTCCCTGAAAATGGCGTCTGGGCGAGCGAGGTTTCTGGAGGCTCTTTTTGCCCCACTCGCAAGAGTTTCACGCAAGAGGACAGTAGACAGACATAGACAGGTCACACTCACAGTCTTTCACAGCTGAGCCCCACTGGGCCGGTGTACTTTCGCGGATTTTCCCCGCCTGGTGTCACACACAGGGAGCCAGCTTTTGCAAAGGATAGCCGGCTTTTATGCTCTGAAGTCCCTCCCTGAAAATGAGAACATGCTGTTTTATCCATCGAAGGGGTGCTGCTCTGTCTGCAACTTTAACTTGGCTACTTACCTCCTAAGGTCATTTTTCCTTTTATCTCTGTCTTTCCAACTCTGTCTGATTCCTCTGAGCCTTTCCCACAGCATATTCAATTTTCCCTTGCAGTGCTGACCACACCTATTAAGGTTACTGGTTCCCACAAGACAGTACCCTCCACTAAATGCACAGAATCTTATTCACAATATAAGGCCTGAAACAAAAATAACACCAATAGGTCTCGGGAAGGAGGCATGAGGCTAGTCTTTAATCTACAACAGGAGTCTGGGTGAACAGACAGGCTGGATGGGAGGAAGCCTTGGAGTTTCTTTGTTTGCAGACTACTAGTATCTAGGCCTCTCCACTCACCTGTAGTTCTAGTGCAGTTTTTCCTCCCAAATCTGCCATAGAAATCATGGTTGTTCACTTCAAATAGCTGTTATAAATCTGGTCCCTCCAAAACAAACCCTGTCGTGACATTAAGAATCATGGCTTTAACTCTTTGTAAATTTGGACAGAATTTAAAGGGTTAGGGATTCTCCCCAAGTATTGATAAAATATCAACACAGCCCTCCTAATATGTATTCAGCATGACAGATTCCTTACATTTTGTAAGATGACTAGTGAAAACCAGTTATATAGGCATCAAATCCCCATCTGACACCTGTATACTTATGGCATATTTTGTCTTAAGAGACGCACGCCCCCATGTTGAAGGTGACACAGTTTAATTGTGTCTTACAGCTGTGATCTTAAAATATATAATCAATTTGAGTGAGCGTGATAGCTCAGTGGTGGTGTAAATGCATAGCTTATGTAAAATCCTTGGGTAAATTCCTACCCATATTAGAACTCTCCCAACACTGGGTGTGGGTGGTCTTAGTGATGGAGGCCCCAAAATCACTGCAGTGGGAGGGCACTAAAAATGTGTCAGAGCTAGTATGATGGAAGAAACTTGCTTTTCATGTAGCCAACCTAGGTTCAATCCCCAACATCCCACATGGTCCATGTACACCACCAAATGTAATTCCTCAGTGTAGAGCCAAAAAAGTAAGCTCTGAGCATCACTGGATGTGGCCCTCCCCCAAAATGTGTCAATATCACTTGGCTTTTCCTGCCCTTTGATGGGATCAGTGGTGCATTTTTATAATTTTTGGTATGTTATATTTGATAAAATATGCATACTTTTCATTGTCAGCATCCAAACTACTAGAAAAGGTGACAAGTAAAAACACAGATGTTTGGATTTTAATTCCTAAGAGATCTAATCATTTGACTCTAAAATCTCGAAAATCCTAAATTTGCCAAACTTGGGGCCACACAGATAGCACAGTGGTAAGGCATTTGCCTTGTATGCAGCCAACCCAGTACGGATCTGGATTTGAATTCTGGCATCCTATATGATCCCTTGAGCCAGGAGCAATTTCTGACCTCAGTGCCAGGAGTAACCCCTGAGTGCAGCCAGGGTGGCCCCAAGCCCAAAAATAAATAAATAAATAAATAAATAAATAAATAAATAAATAAATAAATAAATAAATAAATAAATAAATAAATAAAATTTGCCAAACTTTACATTTTTAAGCCAAGCTCCCATAAACATGGTGTCCCAGGTAAAACTTCATCCATTTCCTATGCTGACAGGTAAAAAGCACATCACCATCTTCGGAAGCACAGATGGAGAAACCTCTGATGACAGCCTTGTGGACCTAGTAAGTGCTGAAAACTGGTCAATTGCAGAATTGCTAAAACACTGCTTTTATCACGAATTGGTATTTCAGAGAAATGCAGTTTTTGGAGAGGAAAGTCATGCAACCTTTTATGAGATGGACTTGCTTCATCCTAGTCCACTGCCTCTTTTCAAAAAGCTAATCTTTGAACTTTTAAAAAGAAGAGAAATGGAAGTCTGGAGAAAATGATGAGCCTGTTGAACTGAAGGGGCTTTGCACTTGCAATCTTGCCTCCTAAATCGAAGCAAGAAAGGCAGGGTTTTCTGAGAGAAAATTAATTAGCAAGCTTACTCAACAAGCAGAGTGTCTGCAGTGTAGACACACTATCCGTTTACCTTTTTCATGGCTGGTCTGCCGGGTCCCTTCCTTTCTGGAGAGAGAGAAAATTAACTTATACAGAAGAAACCAGACCAGCAGTGATAGTGACAGCACCCTTTTCCCTTTTAGAACTGTCAGTAGAAAATGGGACTCGCCATCGTAAAGAAATGCCCTTTTTTTTCCTCCTTGAAGGCCACTGGTCTGGGTGTCCAGTTTGTCAAGTTGGGAGGTCTTTCTCGTGGAGAACGGGTGACTAAGTACAACCGCCTTCTTACTATTGAGGAAGAGCTTGTCCAGAATGGAACACTGGGTATGCTTTCTTGCTTTGTTTTTACTTAGCCATGAATAAGAGGACAAAAGCTGGCAAGGGCCAGAATAGAACTCCCCCAGCAGGACAGCAGGGGAATCCAAAGACCATAAATAAGTGCTGACAAAACTAGGATGGCATTTGCCACAATGTATATTGTCTTCCTAATGGATTATCTATTTACCTGAATGCTGGAAATGTTCCCTCTTCTGCTACTGAATGGCCAGCATGATGGTTTTCAATAGAATTAATTGATTGGAATCTCCAAGCCTACCTTTTGTTATGGTCCAAATTATACATAGAGCTTTTCTACAGCGTGCCCAGAGATAAATGCAAATGTTTTCCTAAGGGTTTCTGGAAACAATTTATTTTACTCACAACAAGTAGACTGTGTAAATGTTAATGTTTTTGGAATGGCTGGGGTTTCCAGAGAGATGAAGCAATCATTGATGAAATCATCTGTTAATTGGCAGAGGTAGCAGTGCTGGTAATTGGAAACACCCCAAATGATGCATTTTCATGTTATTTTTTTTAATATTCCTGACGCTGATGCTGTACACATGTTGAGCATTTAAGAAACCAGTAGTTCTCGCCATCATGATTCTAAGATGATTTTGTGTATATTTCAGTACACTATTCACAGACAGGAAGAAAAGAATAGTATGTATTTTTGAAGTTATGCTGACAGCACAGGAAATTCTGAGAAGCTATAGGAAAGGCTTAGAATAAAATGGATGTATGGATTATTTAAGCAAATCATTGGATATGAAAGCAAGAAAGCAGTCCCTCCTTGTAATCATAGTCCCACTTTATGGTTTGATAGAGGAATGAAAAAGAGACCAGTATATAAAGTGATCATAAATAAGGCATGATGAACACATGTAGAGTTCTTGAAATACCCCCTAAAATCATAGAAAATGTATAATAGACTAGGGTGAGACAACTCTAAAGTGAGAGTTGGAACTCCAAATTCTACATAACATTTTCTTTTGTTCTGTCTTCCTGACTTGGGGAGGCCTCAGGTCCTTAAGTGACCAATTACATTCCTAACCAGTCTTCACCACGGAAGAAATAGCTGCTTTAAGGCACCAGAAAGGACTGTAGGAAGTAGAAACCCTGCCATCTTGCTTATGACAGTTTAAACCTCTGAGCATTTCCAAATGGATAAGAGGATTCGTGAGAATTTCTCTGACATTGGCAGTGATCAAACAAAGGGGATGTGGGGAGAGTACAGTAGGAAAGGAGCTTGTCTTGCACGGAGCCAATCCTTGGCACCCTAAATGGTCCCTTGAGCAGCATCAGACGTAAACCCTGAGCAGAGGGTCAGGAGTAAGCCCTGATCACCACTATATGCGATCTCAAAACCCAAACATAATCATAATCAAAGTTAAGGGAACCTAGAACTGCAAAGACAAGTCTTCCTACTTCCATTTTTGGGTGGGAAATGTTGGCAAGAATCAAGTTCAACCATTAAAACACGGTACTGGTAGGGCCCGGAGAGATAGCACAGCGGTGTTTGCCTTGCAAGCAGCCGATCCAGGACCTAAGGTGGTTGGTTCAAATCCCGGTGTCCCATATGGTCCCCCGAGCCTGCCAGGAGCTATTTCTGAGTGGACAGCCAGGAGTAACCCCTGAGCACCGCCGGGTGTGGCCCAAAAACAAACAAACAAAAAAAATAAACCACACTGGTACTGGGGCCAGAGGGATAGCACAGTGGTAGGGCGTTTGTCTTGCACGTGGCTGACACAGGATGGACCTGGGTTCAATCCCAGGAATCCCAAGCCAGGAATGATTTCTGAACGCATAGCTAGGAGTAACCCCTGAGCATCACTGGATGTGACCCAAATACACACACACACACACACACACACACACACACAACACAATCCAGAAACAAACCACTAACCAAAAAACACTGTTACTGCCTGCATGAACCTACTTGGGAAGTCTTACTTCGGAACAGTTAGTGGATAGAAGTTTGCATTCCTGGAGTGCATTAATCTTCCCTACTGCATATTTTCTTACTTTTGTTTTGGGGGGACAACCAGTGGTGCTCAGGGGTTACTCCTGGATTGGGCTCAGAAATTGCTCCTGGCTATGCTCAGGGGAACTATATAGGAAGTCAGAGATTGAACCCAGATTGGTCATATGGAAGGTAAATGCCTCATCTACTGCTTTCTTCCTTTTTCATCCTTTTCTATTTAAGCATTTCCCCCAAAGTCCATTGTACAGTGAATATTCTAGAATATTGAGAAGGGTACAAAGCAGATTGGGCATGCATGCTATGCAATTTTTTTTTTACTTTTTTGCCATGTAATTTTTTGTATGATTATGGGTTCACCCTCAAATGGTTTTGGAACCATCGGTATGTGGCACTTCTGGATGGTTCTAATGATCAGCTCCAAGTCATAGAACAAGTAACATAGCAGTTGGCACTGTGGAATTCACAGTGAACTTTGTTTATTGTGTATGTGCTTTTCCCCCCAAACAAACAGGTTTACAAGAAGAACACACATTTCCTATCTTGCAAGAGGAAGCAGAGCAGGATGCTGACATGCCCGAGGATGCTGTCACTCTAGCTGAGGAGTCTAGTGAGGTCCCAGAACCCATCTTTCCCACAGAAGTCCAGGAGCCAGCAGCTTAAACACAAGCCTCTTTGGACTGGGTGGGCCACAACCCTGCTCAGACCTGGACTTTTGTGTTCTTAGCTGGCAGATCTGAGGTTTGTCTTCTTTAGTGTGTCTCTGTATACATTTTACAGTTTGCTCTTTTTTATTCTTTAAGTTCACCATTTAGTGAAATACATAGCCGCTTATTTTATCTGCAATTGTGTCTGTGAACACTGTCTTGGGAAGAATTACATATTGGGGGAAAGGATTTTGTTTGCATTCTGGCTCTCTTCTCTCTTTGGGATGGCATGGGGTCAGAGTCTAGTTAAGGGATCATTCATTCTGCACCCAACTCCACAGTCAAAGCAAACAGAACAAATCAGAACCTCTCTGGAAGCAAAACTTGACACTAGATGCTCTCTATGCCAGGAAGAGGCACAGCCCTTCTGTGCCCAGCCGACAGAGAATTAGATGTGGCCAGAAAGCACAGCAGCCACAATCCTGCCGCAACTCTGGGCAGCAGTGGATGAGCTTACTTCTTTCTCTCAGATTTCTCTTCCATTCTTTCACTGTTTCTTCCCTGAATCTCTGATTTTTCAAACTTCAGTCTTCCTTCTATGACTGACATCTTTGCAGGTCTCTTTGGATTCTTTTTGGAATAAGAATGGGTAAAAACTAATAAGCACACCAGCAAATTAATATAAAAATAAGTATTCAGGGCCTGGAGAGATAGCACAGCGGTGTTTGCCTTGCAAGCAGATGATCAAGGACCAAAGGTGGTTGGTTCGAATCTCGGCGTCCCATATGGTGCCCCGTGCCTGCCAGGAGCTATTTCTGAGCAGACAGCCAGGAGTAACCCCTGAGCACTGCCGGGTGTGGCCCAAAAACAAAACAAAACAAAAATAATAAGTATTCATATTATATACATTTAACAGTTGACTAAAATGGTGGAACATATAGGTTGACAGGATTTTCTCTTTTGTAAACTATAATTAAGATTATACAAAATGAACCTGTTTAAACACATATATTTAGATATACCAGTATCTAACTTAGGTCTCCTATTAACTTTCCCCCAAATTATATAAATCGAATGCACTGACCTGTGGGCTAAGTCTAACTTTCTAATGGACTCTTAAATTTTTCTTTTTTACTTTGTTATTTTGGTTGTTTATGTTTTAGGGCTATATCTGGTATTACTCAGGGCTGGGGGACCAGATGGGATGCCAGAGATGAACTGGGTCTGGCTGCGTGCAAGGGAAGTGCCTCCATTGACTCTAAGTTTTTATTGAGCACTCTAGGGATTCTCTTAAACATGCCAACAGGG
The DNA here is from genome assembly GCF_024139225.1 of Suncus etruscus. NCBI lineage: Eukaryota > Metazoa > Chordata > Mammalia > Eulipotyphla > Soricidae > Suncus > Suncus etruscus. The sequence continues at coordinate 63,173,332 of NC_064864.1, forward strand.
ATGTAATAGGCCTTATGATAGGGTGGTGCAGTGGTTTCAGATCTGAGAACTTCAATTTGTGGTCCTTGCCTGATACTTAACAACAAGCACCTAAGTGAAAGAAACTGGAAACTGGAATGTGGGAGATGATGCAGAAGTGTAATGCGGGAGACTACCTAGGACTCTGACATAACTGGAATTTAAAAAAAAGAGAGAGGAATCAGAGCAAAATGATGTAACTAAGATGACAACTAAATTTCAGTTACTCAAAATTGGGTAGGACACTTGCCTTGCAAATGGCCAACCCAAGTTCGATCCCTAGCATATGGTCCCCCAAACACTACCAAGAATGACCCCTGCACATAGAGCCAGGTGTGGCCCAAAAAACTAAACAATAGCACAACAAAAATGTGAAAAAATTACTCAAAGAAGGGGCCGGCGTGGTGGCGCTAGAGGTAAGGTGTCTGCCTTGCCAGCGCTAGCTTAGGACGAACCGCAGTTCGATCCCCCAGCGTCCCATATGGTCCCCCAAGCCAGGAGTGACTTCTGAGTGCAAAAGCCAGGAGTAACCCCTGAGCATTACTGGGTGTGGCCCAAAAAATTACTCAAAGAAGCAAAGTAGTACCCTATAGTACCCCATAGTACCCCAATCATTTCTAGGTAGAATTTAGCCTATTTGCCTTTATTCCACTGGAGGATTGGGGTCACCAATGGTGAGAAAGTATTTTAATTTCTTTGTCTTAGCAAGAGGAGCACTAAAAATCTATTTTTCTATATTTATATCATGTAACAAGTATAAAAATAAATATTATATGTGACATCATCCATAAAAGAGATGAGAAAAACCAGTCGTACCCCAAGTGAAGATGGCAGCAGGTTAGGAAATGTTTGAGGAGGAAGAACCTGTAACTAGGGCTAGCCACTAACCCTTCTAATGCCAGTGATGACCATGGGTGGCTGGCCCGCTGCCATAGGAGCTCCTTGATTTATGACAGATGATGAGTCAACATGTAAATTGTGGCCCTAAATAAATCATCTAAACATTGTAAGGTTCTGTTAAGTATGTATTTTTATATGTGTATACATTGATATATTTTTCCCTGTGACTTTGAGTCTAGTCCTGGAAAGAATTATGATGATTACTGATAACCCCATCCATTTTCAATAGCTCACTGATAACAAGATGATGTGGAAGGTGCAGGCTGGCGAGCAGCCACTTTCCAACTGAGACTACATGAGGCAGGTGGGTCAGAGAGTCCAATGGTTAGAGCTACCACAGGACTGACCATTTCAGGAGCTCTCATGGAAGGAGTTTCCTCGAGACTAGCTCAGATACAAATTAAATTCTTCTTTTCTTAGAAGAGAAAGAAGACCTTTTATGTTCCATTGAAATAGCAAATGCTTACCTTGACCTTACTATGGCCATAAAAACTAAATCTCAATTACCAAAAGTAATGGATGAGGGTTCAGAGCGGTGGTGCAGGTGGTAGAGCATTTGCCTTGCATGCACTAACCTAGAATGCAGTTCAGTCCCCTGGCGTTCCATATGGTCCCCCAAATCAGGAGCAATTTCTGAGCAGATAGCCAGGAGCAACCCGAGTGTCACCAGGTGTGGCCCAAAAAGAAAAAAAAAACTAATGGATGAGAGGTCATTTATATATTTAAGTCAGAAGGAATGATAATGAATATTATACTGAACAAAATTCCTCAAAATAAACCACTTTATAGAGATTTAAGGTAATTAACATTTCTAACTCTATTACAGTTTTCTTAAAGAATAACAAAATGGGGAACTAGAATGGCAATAGAGAAAATTTTACATTGATCAACTGTGGGATTACTGTACTGGTCGTTTCTACCTCACTGAGTTACTCATTGAATGGAATTATTTTTGAATGTAGCACCTTGGAATGGTCTTGAGACCAGATTGTCCCACCTCCAGGTGTGACAAGTCTTTCAGATTAAAAACTTGGAGGTAGAGGAAGTCGGTCCTTAAATTTCTGGATCTCCTGGAAGCTGGCTGCTTTTCTAGGAGCTAAGGGTAATGTGGGGTACTCCTCAAAATCCTTTGTTCTCTACGTGTGTGTGTGTGTGTGTGTGTGTGTGTGTGTGTATGTGTGTGTGTGTGTGTGTAAAATATTTTCCAGACTGCCATCTGATTCCAGACCTGTGTCTCTCCAGTGTTCTGGTGTTATCACCTAGGACTTAATTCAATAATCAACATAAACAGACAACTCAGTAGACACAGTTCAACAGATTGAACACATGTCTTCCATGTGGGTGATTCAGGTTGGATCCCCAGCATTTTATGGTCCTCTGAGCACTGCTAAACGTTATTGCCAAGCATAATCCAGAGTAATCCTGGAATACTGCCAGACGTTGGCTTTCTAACCCCTACCTAAAAACATGAAACAACCTAAAAAAATAACAACAACAAAATGTCAATAACCACAATGAACTTGAATGGAAAACTCTTGGTGCTTTTTAATAAGTGTAGTGAGGAGTTCAAATCACAGCATAACAATTAATTAAACGAATTTAATGCAGTTTGTGGTTAGTCTGTAATATAGCAGTATTATTCAATTAAGGGAAATCATTTGAAATCATTCTATTTTAATTCCCCATGAGGGGACTGTTCAGTTACTGTAAAATCACCAGAAGAACATGGCAACAGTCAAGCATAACAAACCTACATAAAGATAATTATCTCCAAATTTAGGAAGTACATTACCTGCCAACCCACCTCTTTAAGCCTATGCTTAGCACACATGCAAAAATAAAACACAACTACTGCAATTATGACTATCATTTTCTTTTACCCTTAGGTGAAAACACCTGACAGTTACATGCTTAACCATGCCAATAAAACTCAACCTTTCACTTTCTTTAATAGTAAAATTACCATTACAGAATCATTGTCATAAAAAATGCATTCTAGTACATTACCACTTATTTAAATAAACACCAATTTTGAAATAATCAACTTTGAAAAGCTGTATACGTTTAAAAAAATCCCTGATTATATGTCTATTTATTCGCCATGGGAGCCTGAAATATTGTACTTTAAGAGACTAACTACCACTTAATTTCTTAAAAAAAAATATAACAAACCTGTGCAATGTAGAACAGCAGTGAAGCAAGAACATTGTTTGCCTGTCACTTAGCTTCACCTAAGAACTGTAACAAAATATGGTACTTGTGCTACATTAGTACATGAAAAAGAAAACCACCCAATCATAGTTAACTTATAGTTGAAAGAGCATGGTTTGCCAAGATAATGTTTTTAATTTCCAAGTTTTGGACTTCCTCTCAATTCTACATTCAGGCCACTAGTGCATTTTCAACCAAAATCTGTGGGATGCTTTGAAAATAATCAGCATCAAGTATTTTCAACTTGTACTAAAGGAAGGACTTGTGTGATTTAACATTAACATGGGACCATTCAGTTGATGGCAGCTCCTGTATGTTTTAAGTCCATCAGTCTACTAGATTGTCATTTGTATGCCATAGTCCCCAACAATTTTTAGGTTATTTTAGTTTCACCACCAAACAGAAACATTTTAGGGAACTTTGTACATTACATAAATCAGTTATATTTATCAAAAGACCTACAAGTACTGCAAACTTGAACAATACATCGGAGGAGGAGTATACACATTATCTAAAAGAGATTTCTGTAACCACCTAAAGGAAGTCACATGTTCTATAGTAATTATAAAGAACCTTATCCCTATCAAGATAAAAACCAAAGACTACTTAGGCTGTAGATTGTGCTAACTAGCTTATAGTTGTACTGCTTACAAAAGGAACACCAGAAAAAAAACTTTTATCCTGAATCCAGTGACAAGAACAGAATGTCCATAGCCCTTGCCAATCTAAAACCGAAGATGTGCTTATTGAAAATGGCTTCCACACATGTCATCTTTCTGGTTTCTGGATCAGCAGATGGAGCTGTTGGAATCTTGAGTTTTTCCACTGCTTGTTTCTTTGTATTCTGGTTTCATTTCACCTTCTGCCTCCTTGTGTTGAGTTGGATCCTTTTCCATGACCTGGTCTTTGGTTTGAGGCTCATGTGTGGAAACAGGATCTAAAACTACAACTGGCTCAGCTTGCTCTTTACTGCCAATCCTCTGTCCAGTGTTACTGGGAGGCCTAAGGAATAAAGAGTTAAACAAATAACATGAAAAACAGAGAGACAATATTTGTTTTGGATAGTCCCACATTTAAATGAACAAAAAGTGCCAAATATTCTAAATCTAATCAACATGCACAGAGGTTTTTTGAGGTGCCAGCCATTAGGGGAAAAGTATATATAATAAAGTCATTAGATTATATATTAGTTACACAAGGCCAGAGAAAGAAGGTGGGAAAAGCCAGCGATTAGCTGTGGAAATGTTCAAAGCCAAGCACACCTACCTGCTTAATTACACGCTTTTCTCAGGAAGCTCAAAGCCAAAAATAGGTCCTGTGTACCTCTCCACTGCCTGTAACCCAGATTTTGGCCCTTCCACTCTCTTTGGAAGAAGCCAGTAAGCCCCCAGAAACATCCAGTTGTGGCTTAGCTCTAGGACATTGTGCCAAAGAGGAAAGTTATTCACCCTGATCCCCCATGGATAGCAGGGAGTCCTGTCAGCTTCCCTCTGAAAGGACCTTGGGGGTGGGGGGATGTAAGCAAAGGAACATGGCAGCAGAGAGAACTCAGTATAGAAGCCAAGGTTAATGCCTTTTTCTCAAAGAATCGTTCATTGAGATATTTCTTACTGAATCTCAGCAGTTGCTTCCATTTCCCACAGAATTTCCCCTCCTTTCTTCTCTTCCGATGCAAGAAGCAAGTGCTTCTTAGGCAGAATGATGGATGATCCCCTAGTACAGACAGAGATATCCTGAAATCTTTGTGTTGTCATGTGAAAAGAAATCAGACTGTTGGTACCTAGTCCTCTCAGAGGACCTGGTCAGTTGCTGGGAGGCTGAGCTGAAGTCTGATGCGGGGGGGCCTTAGGCTGAGCAAGGGTTACTCACACCTATTTGGGCTTCCTGGCAAAGATCCAGAGGCTTACCATAAAATGGCACTGCCTGCCCTACCTCTCACTCTCAGGAAATGTACTAGAGGACAACCGGGCAGGGTCTGTCCATTGTTCCACCAGCCCCTTAGCAGAAGCTCAATTTCCACAATTTCTGCCTGACCCTAGAGCAGGTCAGACATTCTTTCCACCAAATAATTCTCCTTTTTTGATTTTCCTTGATTATGATTAAATATGGTACAGTTAGTTTTTACTATCTGTCTTCAAATGTTAACTAAAATGTTAACTGTCTGCAAGAAAGGGGCTATTCCATTTTGCTCATGGTTATATATAACCTCGGCTCCTAGTGTAGTCCTTGTGTAGATGAAATGAGTCAGCAGATATTCATGAACTGTGAAAGGTTCAGAATGAAATGGGCAGAAACAAAGGCTTTGATGTGAGTCAGCCTGATGGACTCTCTTATGAAAAAAAAAAAACAACACAACAAAATATTCATGAATGGGAGGAAGTGACCTGCATGATTTGGCCACTGTATAAAAATCTCAAGCCAGTGGCCACAGAAGTATCACTTTTTAACCTGTGCTAAGAGATTTGTCCAAATGTCTGAAAACCAACCCATTTGGCTATCCTAATGTACACTAATGACATGTTTTGGCACTCATAGTTATCTGCCACAGACTTGTCTTTTTTTGGAAGTGGTAAAAGTGAAGAGACTAAGATGACCAGGAGATTGAGATGAGAATGATATTGCAGTGAGGAGAGAATCTTTTTTTTCTTTGGCCTCATTTCAAAATTATTTTTAGAGAATACCACTGTCTTTTGGCCAAGTTCTGAGAATCAGTATCAGGTAGTTTCCCCAGTGATATCTGGTTTGACTTTTCTCTGATTCAGACTCCTTCACTATGGTCAGAGAGCTTCTGCCATACACCCTGATGATATAAGGAAATGATTTTAGGAATTAAACCTCAGGCAGCAGAGGGAGCTAGCTGGCAGTCTCTGTAAGTTTGCTGCTTCTATATCTGAGGATGTCCACAAGGATGACAGTTGAGAAGGACAATGGATGAGAAGTGTTAGACATGGAAAACAAACCAGGGCTACGTCTGTCTCTTGAAAGGTAAATGTTTAATTCTCATGTTGCTGATAAGTTGCAGGGTAAGCTCAAGCTACACATGCACATGGCTCAGGATTTGGAGAAGCTGGATAAGGAGATGTGGTGAGCTGGATAAACTTGTCACATGCCAATGAGGGAACAACATGCATGAACTGCAACAGTGCCTGCTCTAGCTGCTAAAAAATAATTTGCTTTAATTCTGCATTCAAAGTCTCATGCATGTTTTTCCCCAGGGACAATCCTAACCTGAAAACAAACTGGGATTCTAGGATATGAAGTTCCAACCTACATTGCTGTAGTCAAAACCACAAGGACCGCAGATCATGTTTCCAGTCGCCTCCACCATCTTAGCTTTGAGCCTGCTATTAAGTGAGCTAGTCAATTTGCTTGAAGCATGCAAAGGGCATATTCATCTTATTCTAGAGAAGCAACTTTCATTAACCTCTACTGTTCTTGATCACTTCTATAGAATTACCATGAGTATTTTCATGCCCAGGTGTGGTTTTCAGGCCAAAGAGGGTGGTAAAAAAAAAAAATCTTAAAAAAAAAAATCTTTTCTGCAACAGCTGGAAGCTGCAAATGTCCAGGGAGGCTCTATGGGTTCCACAAAAGCAACAAGTGAATGTTGATTGAACCAAGAACTCAGAGGCCCTCGTTTTGTCAGGTTGAACTTGTCCTGGATTGTCTGTTCCAAGAATTGTTCTTTATTCTTGAATTAAGTTTTTTGATCTCAGATTAATTTATTATTGAGTCACCTATAGGCTATCATCTGAAAATTTCTTTGTTGAGTATCCCTGAACTGGGCACACTGGGCAATTGCTCTGAATCCCTGTGGTCAGAATCAGAGCTACTGAAGTTTCAAGGATAATGGCTCAAGCATTGGAAATTACAAAAGGGATTATGGCAGTCATTTAGTATTTCCTTTCCAGATGAGGGAAGTTAGGGTGGTAGAAGGATACTTTGGCTTAAAACAGCAGCAGCAGCAGCAAGGGCAGAACAGGAATCAAGAGCTCCCATCTCCCCATTCCCCTTCTTTCCCAGCTCCATGCTGGTTACCAAAGGCATCTCAGGAATGTGACAAGGATGCCACAGGTTAATTTTGGCCTGGCTGACTTCTTTCAGAATCCTTGTTTCCAGATCTGTAAAAAAAAAAGTCTGTTTCTTTACTTAATTTTTTATTTTCTGTCTGTGACTAATAGTCTTTGTTTATCACAACTAAGTCCATTCCTGGTTTCCACTAGAGCTGTTCATGCCTACTTATGGAATGGACTTCTTCCTAGACTACTATCCTCTCCACTGCCATCAGATTGGGAAAGCCAGAAATTCTCATCAGCAGGAATACTAAGAGCCAGGCTCTTGAGTACAGAGAATCTGTGCATACAGATCTGAAGCATATCTCTCCCCAAGGTAAAACTCCTAGGCACTCTCATGGAACCATCCAATAGAAATTACAATAATTCTTCTGTCTAAAATTTCTGCTCTATCTCTGTCTCTAAGAACAATGGCCAGTGGGGTAAAATTAAAATTCATCACCCATGAAAAGTAATGGCAGATCACCTGTATGCCACAAAAATCTCCAGTTAAAACACTGTAGATGATATAAATGAAATCAAACTAAAATCACAGGCTATTCAGGGTATGAAGTAGTCTAAGCTTTTCATTCACAACAAAATGATAAAAAAAAGTCATGAATTGAATGAGGCTTTTGTTTTAAATGAAAGGTATATACAACCTGTGATTGGCAAGGGATTAAGATCGTGAAAATGTAATTTCCTGTTCAAACATTTTATTTATTAATTTTCCTCATCACAATATGCTGATAGTCATTTATAATTCATTCAAATAGATATTTTGCATGGGTCACTTTAGATCAATTACGCAGAGGCCATCTCACAATAAAAATGAACCGAAGAGCAAAATAAACACTAGGAGACAATTTATCAATCGATGCCACTCTATGAAGCTGAGTATAACCTGGCTGTCATTTCACAAAGCAGCTACTTCCCCCAGCTGCAAGGGAGCTAGAATGTGGGGCATGGGCAGGGTGGGCCTCTTACTGGCACAAGGAAAGGCCTGACTCCAGCCATACTGGTACCAGAAGAATCAGAACAATTGCAAATGACATTGTTAAAGCTGAACTTGATAAAGAGACTCAGTGATTTCCCATACTCTGCGAGGAGAGATGAAAGGCAGCATTCTAATTTTTAAAAAGCACATCATTGTTTGCATTCAATGAAATTCCTTTCAAAATCAACTTTCCACGTTCCAATTATATGCGACAACATTCTAGCTAACATTTCGGCTTCAATTCAAATTAACTAATGCCCCCAAAGAGCCCTAATAGAATTGGGTTGGAGCTCAACTGAATACAATCAAAGCTCATGAAATAAAGGGGGGGAAATGCTTATTTCATGCAAATTCTGCATATCGCTCAGGCTTAATTTTACTGATAATATAAAGGTGGGACATTTTGAACATTACAGTGAATGAAACTTTTAAGCAGTGAGAGTTATTTTATAAAATGCTACCTCTGAAAAGCTGATTGCCAAACAGTACAAAAAATGGTTTGAGGCATAAATGCCAAGTTCATTTCTATTTCACTTCGGAGGTAACTATCTTTCAAATCGCAACAGCTGGACTATTTAACACAATCTGGTGAATCAAAGTATAGTTCTTCTCTGGTCTCCCAGTGGGACGCCTGCATTAGTCTGTGGCAGCCATCCAACAAATGACGCACAGCCGGACAGTCTGAACTCTGTTTCATTTACAATAAAAGTGGATAAAGCCGCAATCATATTTACCACCTTCAAGAACAGAAAACGGAAAGATTTAAATTTGTCCTTATAAAGTAGCTTCCTGGGAAAACTCCAAAGAGGAAGTCTGTTTTGTATTTCTCCCATGTGTAAATTTAAGAAATATTACATTTTCTGTAACTGCCCCCTGCCCAGTTCTACCACCATCAACTATGCTGGTATTATCACACAGGTTCATTTTTATTCCCCCCCCCCCCCCGCCGCCGGAACTCTTCATTTCAGATTTAAGATACATTTAAAATACTTGTCCCAAACATCCCCAAGTTTCAACATAAAATGAGACTTTCTATATTACCACCAAATACTTTGAAATATAATGAAGGTAGGACAAAACTACCTTTTTCTTGTTTTTGCCTTGTGTACTTTTTACAAGTCCAATTTAACCCAAAAGAATAAATCAACTCATGTTAGCTTTTTTCTAAGAGAAAATTGGGTATAATTATAATTATAAATTAAAAAAATAACCTTAAATGACAATATGCTGCCCTGGTTGAAAAATCTGACATCAGTTCCCTACATGCTGATTCGCCCTCAAGATTAGCAAGAATCCTTGTAAAAGCAGGAACAATGGTGAGCCAGAGAGCTCTGTATTCACCCTCAGCCTTATTTTCTTCAAACGTTGTAGCTCAGTCATCTCAGTGTATGTGACATCCCAGACCCCAGTGTGGGCTCCAAGGGCTTATCCCAGGTCTTTGATTCCTTTGGGGTAAGCTGGACTGTAGTCTTTACAGAGTTCAAAATACACTAGTCCACAAGTGCTCAGAAACTGGACTATTCTCATCCACAAAATCTACATTGAAAATGTATCAACTAAAATGGATTTTAGTTCAGGTAAGCATCGTACCCAGAAATAAAAATGATTCTTTTCTAAGTTTATGCATAAGCTTTCTGTAATTTGTCATGACTGTAAGTCACCAAGAAAAACCCACTCATATTTCATTTATTAAAAGGGAATGCTGCTCAAAAATATATATTTAAAAAAACAGTTTTCTACAAAATTCACCACTTGTAATACTGACTCTTCTAAAAAGCTGTCTAATGCAAAAATCTGTTTTCATTTGGAGTTTGCTAGACAACACTTTCTTAATTATTAAAGATGCTTCCTTGAATTTACTAGATCACATACCTTAAACTATTTTTATAGATGGGCCACTGGAAAGGATTCAGTGAGCTACTTTTCATATAGCTATATAATGAAGTCTACTTCCAGTGAATTGTATTCATCTTGGTGAAGAAGTGAGGTGAATTTATTCATAGTTCTGAAACTGCATTTATCTTTTAGTTGGCCACTTCCATTTGCTTCATTTTTTTAAAAAAGAAAACTCTCCTCTGCTATCCACAAAGCAAAGGAAACATAAATACTACAGAGACTATTAAAAGATCCTTTAAAAAATTACAAAGCAGCAGAGGCAATTTGGTTCTCTGTGCAGAAATGATATATTTTGTTAATTCTCTTAAAATCATAGGTGTTTGCAACTGGAGGCCAACGCTAGAAGGCAATTAATTCTTTGAGAGAATTGAGAATTACTCAGCAGCATTCTGAACAGTCATTTTGAGATTTGCTCAACAGAATTTTAGCCCTAGGTGTGACAAGCCTCCACAATACCTCTGGAAGAAGTTGCTGTCTCTACAATACAGACAGGCAGATAGATCTTTTGGAAACTCCACAGGGTAACTCCTTGGGTGGGGTGGGGGTGGGGGAAGGAAAAAAAAAAAAAAGACAAGGTGAGGGGATCTCAACTTCCAGAACATTTAGTTAGTTGTTCTGCTAATTTTGTTGTTAAAACTTAATTGTCCATGTGCAGGCACACATGGAGAACCTTTGTAGTGGTGGCTTTGCTGAGCAGAGCTGTTTCCTGCAGTGTCGGTACACAATTCAGCAGTACTAAGATTACAGTTGAGAGCAGAGCAAATCCTTTAATTATATAAGAGCATCAGATTAGGTAGTAACTTCCATACAGTTCTTTCTGCTAGTGCATAGTCTCTTCTCAGAAACCAATGTTTACTAGGAACAGGGAAGGTGCCTTCCATGCATGCTATATGTGCATGCTCACTCGGAGATAAAGGAAGGGAGAAGAGAAAGGTGGAGGTGGGAAAAGCAGGAAAAGTCGCTCTTTCTGCAAACAGACTGAAAACATCATTATTTTGCATCTGAACAAAATGTGCACCTAGACCTTTGTTAAATAGCTCTTTGGCCAAAAGTGTGTCCAGCAGGGATCAAGGTTTAAGAGAATTATTTGAGCCCAAGTTTTCTTCTTAAAATAAGTTCAGAAACTCAGTTTCTATTTGGTAACATATTTCCAAAGTTGAGATACTTAACTTGAATTAGAATAAAAAAAAAAAACAGTATTTTTTTTTGTACATTAGTTTCATATGGAAAATAATGAAATAAACTGAAGAAACCAGTTAGAGGTCAACACAATAATAGAAATCAAACTTTACTTTTGAATTCAAACCTAAAAGGCAATTATTTTTCTTTTTCTCAGAAAGTTTTGACTATCACAATAACTGAGAGGCATCTAAAATTTATCTTTTATTAACTCCCCTTTGGTATTCAGTTAATGGATCAAGCAAGATGAACTATTACAAAAATAGTAATAGGGGCCAAAAGTTACATATATTTAGAGATACCATAGATCTAGAAATGAAATGCAAATCAAAACAAAAATGGTTTCATTGAAATGGACTTTATTTTCTATTGAAATCAAAGCCCTATAATTACTACATGAGGGTTTTTTTTTTAATTCTTGTAGGACAAAATGTGACCTGTTTTGGCCTCCAAAACAAAAAAGGCAAGCTAACTGCCTATCTGGTGGTTTAATAGGGAATTTAAAAGAGCTTTACAAAGCTTACAGTTTTGGGGGATATCTGAGGTTGGAAAAAGCATGATAAATTAGAGAAGTGTTAATTGGGAGTCTCTAGAAATTGTGGCTTAAAAGGATCTTTGAAAATGACCAAGAACAGATGACACACTATAAAATCACTATAAATCACACCAATTACAACAAAATCCAAGTTCTCTTTCAAATAGAAGTAACTAGATAAATGAAAAACCATCTTTGATAGTGACTGTTTTAGTTGTAACTGCCAAGAAAGATAATTACCTATCCAAGAATAATTAATACCAGAAATGACATGCAATAAATCTCAATACAGACCAACTGGGCCAGGTCAGAGTAAGATTGTTCATTGAAAAAGCAAGATGGCAAGATCACAAAACACAACTGGGCCTGACTGGGATGTTGAAACCTTTCACGAATTTCTCTGTTCTTGCTTCACACTGAAGGTCCATTTTCCCTGACTGGATTTTCAATGGAGATGTTCTAAAACATAGTTATCCAAAGACATGTGATCACAAACCCAGAGGGGCTGACTGGAAACTGATCAAAGATGAAACTCCCTCAAAGAGGTACAGTCTAAAGTAGATACAACAACACCTATTTTGCATATCTATGAAGTAGAAAGGCATAGTAATATGCCTTTTATTGATTCAGCATTTAGTAAGTTAAGATGCCATTCAAACTCAATGATTAAAAATAAAGTATTTTCCCCTCAGTTCCCCTTTTCTTCCCCTGAAATCAAGTATTTTATTGAACTATTTTAGAACATTACAAATATCACTAAATTTTTAAAATGTGTATATAAAACATATGTCAAAGACTAGTTTAGGATGCTATTCTAATGGGCTGATATGCAAAGTTTGTGGAAATTTGGAATAAAAACCATTAAATTGATTGCTTTCCAACTCTTTAATTTTTTTCTAACCCAAATTGTTTTTCCTGTTCAAAGACCTACTGGTTAACATAATTTTTTTTCTCTTAAAAGAGGCATTTTATGGCCTGACAAGCCTTAGGAAGAGGAGGGGAAAAGAGAATAATGTATAAGACTTGAGTATCACAGATCTGGTAGAATCTCTACTTTGTTCAGCAGCTCCCTTCACTCTTGTTACACTTGTGGATCAGCTCCTGCCCTGCAGACTGGACTACCATTGCCAGGAAAACCAAGATAGTAGCTCATTGTCAACCATCCCATACATGCAGACTGGCACAAGTCTGATGGCTGAAGACTATTGCTCTAAAGAAGAGCCTGAAGGTTTCTTCTTCACACTTTTAACACACCCTATAGTTGAAAGAGTTGGGACTTAGAATGAGAATGAAAAAAATTCAAGTAAAATTCTACCCAAATATGGATTAGGAATAGAATTTTAGGAAACTTATTTAATTCACTAGCCTCAGTTTCCTCATCTACAAAATGGGGATGATTTCTAATCTACATACATTAAAATAAAACATGAAAGTACCTGATTCTAAAAATAAGTGGAATATATTATCAGCAAAAAAAATCATGGAAACAAATTTCACAGTCCTGAATCTCCACGCTTTTTTCTATTCATATAATCTCATTGATAATGAATCTTTCTATGGCAAGTAGAATGTATTTCCTCCTGGGTGGAGAATACTAGGATAGGGGTCTATATGAAGATAGTTAGCACAGGATTTAAATAGAAGACAACTATATTTATATCTAGGTATATTGTATTTTATATTATACAATCTTACTTCTGTTACTGACAGATTAGATTTTTAGCTATGCAGTAATATGTCAGAATGTGTAAACCAGAAACTAGTCAATCTAATTGAGTAAGAGAGAAAAGCTGAGATACAAATCATAAATTTCTTGACTCTAATGTAAGTACGTTTTCTTTAGAGGTAGTTGGGAGGCTTGTCAAGTATCTGTCACAGTTTAATCATGTATTTGCAACAGTAGACAAACTGATAACTTATTTCTAACAATAAAATATGCCTTCAAAAGCCAAAGCCATTCAGGAACATATGTTGAACATGGAATCATGGTCAAAGTTGTTTGATCAAAATAATCACTAGTAGAAAATTCTACTAAAGGAAAAAGAGAGCATCCTTCAGCATTCCTTACATCTCATCTGCTTGCACCACTAAAAACTATGGTAGAAAATATTGCCCAATTTATTTATTTCTCTAAGCAGGAATCCCTAATTCAAATTTGTCAATAAGAATTTGGGGTGTACACTGAATGGAAGAAACTATTCACCCAAATATCCAAAATTTGGCTAATATCCAAAATATACAAGGAACTGACAGAACTTTACAAGAAAAAAAAACATCTAATCCCATCAAAAAATGGGGAGAAGAAATGGATAGACAATTTGACAAAAAAGAAATACAAATGGCCAAAAGGCACATGAAAAAATGTCCCACATCACTAATCATCAGGGATATGCAAATCAAAACAAGTATGAGGTACCACCTTACACCACAGAGATTGATTGGCACACATCACAAAGAATGAGAACAAACAGTGTTGGCGGAGATGTGGAGAGAAAGGAACTCTTATCCACTGCTGGTGAGAATGCCGTCTAGTCCAACATTTATGGAAAGCGATATGGAGATTCCTCCAAACACTGGAAATTGAGCTCCCATACAATCCATCTATACCATTTCTAGGAATATACCCTAGGAACACAAAAATACAATACAAAAATCTCTTCCTTACACCTATATTCATTGTAGCACTATTTACCATAGCAAGACTTTGGAAACAACCAATATGCCCTTCAACAAATGAATGGCTAAAGAAACTGTGGTACATATACACAATGGAATATTATGCAACCGTCAGGTGAGATGAAGTCATGAAATTTTCCTTACATGGATGTACATGGAATCTATTATGCTGAGTGAAATAAGTCAGAGGGAGAGAGAAAGAAGAAGAATAGTCTCACTCATCTATGGGTTAAAATGAAAGACATTCTTGCAATAATTTTCAGAGACAAAAGAGAGGAGGGCTGGAAGTTCCAGCTCACTTCATGAAATTCACCATAAAGAGTGATGATTGTGGTTAGAAAAATAACTACATTGAGAACTATCCTAACAATGAGAATGAATGAGGGAAGTAGAAAGCCTGTCTAGAGTACAGGCAGGAATGGGGTGGGGAGGAGGGAGATTTGGGACATTGGGGATGGGACTATTACACTGATGAAGGGGGTGTTCTTTACATGACTGAAACCCAACCATAAACATGTTTTAAATCAAGGTGTTTAAATAAAGATATTAAAAAAAGAATTTGGGGTGTAATGAACATCCTCACCTCTAAAGAGTTAAGACACAAGAGATGAAACGATCACAATCATTTTGATTTGAACATACAAATTCAGTGAAGTAATTTATAAATTATCTTCTCTTCTAGATTTCTATGTGTTACTGTAACTCTGTATTAAGACATGTGGTGGGTAGAAAATATGTACTTATTTGTGCTCCTCAGTCCAGCTATAAACACCTTTGTAAGAATAGCAGAAAGGGACTCTGGAGAGTAATGAATCAACTGCCTTAACTTTAGGTAAGAAAACAACACAACAAAGCCAGAGATGTGGTGCAATAGTGGAGTCCGTGCCTGATATGTGTGGAAGCCCTAGGTTGGATTCCAAGCACCAGAAAAACAAAAATACATTAACATACACACACACACACACACACACACACACACACACACACACATGTGCGTGCTATCTAGTTGCTGATGGTATTAGTTTGAAAGGGAGGAGTGTTGGAGGTTCTTGTAGAAGAAAGGTGAGAACACTGGTAATGAATATTGTGTTGGAATTGCATATATGAGAAATCCTTATCAACAATTTTGTAAACCACAAAACCTCAATCAATAAAAGTTTTTTCTAAATAAATAAAAGCAATGGCATTATAATAGAAATAAATGAATTAAAAAAGTGAGCATAGAGATGACATGACTTTTCCCAGGTTACCTGGCCCTGTCAATAACTCACATGTCTAGTACATCAATTTTCAAATTTAATTTTTAATTTTGGTTAATAATCAGTATTGCTATTTTACTATAAAAGAGAAAGCAAGTAATTGAAATGCTTTTCTATATTATTTAATGAATGAAACTCTACAAGATATATGTTGCAACTCTCATTTCCTAAATAGGCAACAGAGCTAACAAATAACTGGCCCAAGTCATCAAGATAAAAATGGAGTAGAACTCCATTTTTTCTGGTTGTAGAACTGAATTCTGGGAATAGTAGGATGTGTCTGCCTTTCAACATACTGAAAGATACTGGTTTAGGAAACAGAGTGTTCTGTTTCCCTTTACTGCCTTTTCAATTTAACAGGTTTTTATTCTGGTAAAAATCAAGATCACTCTTATTATTCGGACCTGTTCACTATTTGAGTAAGCCTGTGTCTAAGCAATAGATTTGTCTAAAGGAAACAATCATCTTCTAAAAATTCTAGAATTCAGAGAGCTGGAGCGATAGCACATTATAGGGTGAGGGCATATGCCTTGCATGCAGCCAACCTAGGTTTAATCCCCAGCATTTCATATAGCCCTCTGTGCCTACCAGGAATGATTTCTGAGCACAGAGCCAATAGTAACCTGTAAGAGCAACCAGATGTGCCCTGCCTCAAAAAAGCAACAAAAATCTACAATTCAGAATCTTCCAGTCAACCTAATATTGACCAGATTATCAATTTATTTACTTGAATCAATGAGTATTAGCATTTTTTTTTTTGGTGTTTGGTTTTTGGGTCACACCCAGCAGCGCTCGGGTTACTCCTGGCTCTATGCTCAGAAAATCGCTCCTGGCAGGCTTGGGGGACCATATGGGATGCCGGGATTTGAATCACCGACCTTCTGCAAGCAAGACAAGCGCCTTACCTCCATGCCATCTCTCTGGCCTTGAGTATTAGCATATTTTGATATTATTAAATTAAGCTAAATCAACAGGCACAGCTCAGGTGAGGAGAGCAAAGCTCAAGTGTACAGTGCTCATCACCTTGGCCAGCCCTGAATTCTCATGACATCAGGAAAGAGGATAGGTATAAATATACAAGATCTCATTGATAAATACTGGAATTAATTCCAATTCAGTTATAGATTTAGGATGCTATTACTGGATAATATAAACTAGGTGGAAATCATGAAGAAGACACAAAAATTTCTAAAGTTATTAAAATAGAATAGAAACTTTTTCTAATCTCTATGTCCTGATTCTTTCTAATCTCTACATCCTGATTCTTTTTCTTCAAAGATTACCAACAAGAATGTTCATTTTCATTCATTAATCCTTGACAATAAGTACTTACAGTGACTCTTGCCTTCTAAAATCCTTAGTAACTGAATCTGTCATCTTTGCCACAGTAGACATGAGTTACTTTATAATTTGGATTATGACTCTACACTGGTTTTAGGAAACTTTTAAAAGAGCAGATTGATATTAACACATGGTTAATATCCTATGAAGAAAATATGTTTCTATTAAAATCTTTTAGGTAGCAGACTTTCCTACCCACTGAAACCCATCAACTTAAAGACAGTTGAATCTTTCTTCAACAGGAGAAATTATTATTTCAGAAAGAATTATATCTTAATTTTTTTCTTGTGCAGGTATCAAACTTCATATACAAGATTATGTCTGAATGTTAATAGAAAGGTGCTTGCCAATAAGTTTATCATTATTGATATTCTACTGTTTTATTATATCAAATCTTTAATATTTAATATTTTAAAGCTTTAATAGGTATAATTGAAAGATTAAATCAATTTATAGAATATTAATTGAATCTATAAGCATTTATTGAGAGCTTATAAGGTAGGCATTGTCCATATTTCATTGATAGTTGTTCATTCATTTATTCTATAAGCATTTATTAAGAGTCTATAAGGTAGGTAGGCATGGTTTCAAGTGCTTAAGACATACCATGACAAAACCCGAAACATTTTCTACCTTCATGAAGCCTGCATTCTATCAGGGAGAGAAAGATAATAAGCAGTAAATATGATGTCTGATAATATATTTCTTTTTATTTATTTATTTTTTCTGATAATATATTTCTGTAGGGGGAAATAGAGTAGGATGAATGGTGACTCAGAGTTTAGGGAAATAATCGCCACCATTTAAATTAGAGCCTTCAGGGGAGGTCTCATTGAATGGATGACTTTAGAGCAATATATTAATGAAGGTGAGAGAGTAATTCATGTAACTTCTCTGAGAAAGACACCCTAGGAAGAGCAGAGAGCAAGAGTAATGGTCTCTTGATAGAATGAGACCTGGCGGAAGAAGATCCAAGTGGATGGGAGAAGGCAACAGAAACTATCAAGGACTGAGTGTGCAATGCTCCTGAACCACTGAGTGTGCCATAACCAAAATAAAAGTTCAATTACTAGAGAGTAAAGAGTTTGAAATAGTAAAAAGGCAGCATTTCACTTTCAAAAAGCTGATCTGACTTCAGTTTTTGATCATTTGTATCTATTGTATTATCGAATACAATAACTTGTAACTCTGAGTAACTAATATCAAAGTCAATAATGTAATATTTTTGTGGTTGTCTCTATTTTATGATGAGTCTAACAGGGTAAATTTAATATGCAAAGGCAGTCAGAAAAGATCCCAAGGAGAGGGAGGGAGAAAAAGGGAGAAAGAGAAAGGGAAAGAAAGAAAGAGGGGGCAAAATGAAAGAAAGCCAGACAGAGAGGAGGAAAAGAGAGACAGAGAAAGAGGGAGAGACAGAAAGAGGGGGAAAGAGACAGAAAGTGAGGGAGAGCAAACGAAAGAGAGAAAGATGAGTTAAGGCACTCTGCAAATCTAGATTCAAATCCCAGGTACCACATATGGTTCCCTAGACATAGCCAAGAGTCAGTCCTCTCCCCACCAAAAAAGAAAAAAAAATACCCCCCCCCAAAAAAAAACCCTTCCCATTCCTGGCACCTAGTTTTAGGTAACCTTGATATATCTCAAGTTTTTACATCTAAATCATGGAACTACATTAAGATAAATCCCTCTTAATCATAAAAAGTAAGATTTAACCATAATAAACAGGGGTGTGACTCCAAGTACAGAACACAACTCTGGGTTGGATCCCTGGATCCCTGAACTACATGTGCATCATACCCTCACCCCAACACCACTGAGGGCAGTCCTGGTGGACCCCCAAACATCATCTGGAGAGGCCTTACAACAAACAAACATAAAGAAATGAAGTGTGTCTGTTTGGTGAGTTAATCATTTGCATGTGCAGATACAGAATGCCGGGGTTCATTTGGATAAATGCACTATTCTTAAGAAAACACTATTGTCAAAGAGGCACTTTCTCTGCTAAGTTAAATGACTGTCACTAAGAAAAACATGGGGGTTATTTCAGCTCAAGAATGTCAAGAACTGAGTAATCAAGCATTAAGTTACAAAGTTTAAAAGTTAATATAGCAGCTTACAGTATTTGTATTAGTGCTTTAAGCAGAGAAATTAAATTGAAATGTCTCTCTTAAGCAGCCATTGAACAAGCAAAATGAGAAATAGATGAGCTTCATATAGGCCTTTATGGCACCTAACAACTGTGTCTGTCAACACATGGATCCTTTTCTCTGTCAATTCATCACGCATTTTGCAGACCTTGGGCCTGCAATTATTTCATTTCCTTTCTTGGAAATGTAATTTCCACTTACTTTTGGAGAATAAAAGGCATACAGAAGAAGGAAGGAGTCTCAGCATTTTGTGATTAAGATTATTGGTATAAAATGGTAAAGAAGGAAAAGTCTACACACACACACACACACACACACACACACACACACACACACACACACACACATACACACAGATGCATTTCACAGACTAACTTGTCTTGGCTGAATTGCCTTTGTGCCTAGATATCGGTTCAAATGGAGCGAGACCATTGACATCAAATTAATGCTAAGCAAATTTAATTGGAAACAGGAAGCATGAATATAGATCATCTTTCTGTTAGAAATGTTTGAATGACTTGTGAAAAGAAACTGCAGAAGCAAATGTGCTTTTAAATACAAAGAAATTAGATAAAAAGTCATAAATCAGGAAAGACCATTCATTCTAAAAATGGGAGAAAATAGTTAATAGTACTAATGAGAGAAATGAAAGTGTAGAAGAAAAATACCCATTGGCAAAAATAAATTTAAATTGAATTTAAATTTCATTTGTCCAGCTTTTACCTTTTAAACTAAGATATGTAGAGCTAAGAGATAAAAAGAAGTTCCTTCTGTCCTGAGAGAACAGATAATCAAAGGTTTAATTAACCATGATTACAATATTCAGTTGATCTGATTTGCCTCACCTTTACCTTTTCTTTAAGTGACAAACGAGCTGACAACCTGGCAAAAGAGCTAAAGCAAAACTAGGCTAATTTCAAAAAGAGCTTTCCATTGGTATAAAACAAATTGATCCTCTACTAGGTCTGTCTGAAACACATTCAATAGCAGGATTAACTCTTTGACAATCAAAGTGCCACTTGATTCAAGCAGGTCTCTACAGATAAATCTTTCCACTGTATATGTCAATTTTCAGAATAGAGCAATATTTAGGTGTATCTTTAAGGACCAGCAAATAAGGCTGTACAGATTTGCCCAGATAAGAACATTTGAAGATCCAGCATCTTCTTCAGCTGCCCGTGAACCATGAAAAGGGATGAGCAATTGTGCTCAATCTTCAAAGATTGATTAAGTATATTCTGATGCTGAATAAGTTCTCAACTACATCAATTCATTGTGTAAAAGAAGAACCTGGTTAGTAAATAATCTTATGGAAGAAATTCTCTTTATCCATTCTCTCCTTTGGATCCGTAGAAGGCCTTTAAGTTAAAAGCCCAGACTTACAAAGTGGACTCCTCAAATGAAAGAAGATTGTTTATTGGATAAGCAAATTAAAGAACAAAACAAACAACTTTCTATAGTGAAATAAAACAAATTCACACACAAGTTAGTCATCACAGATTCCTCTACACACTACTTAGTAAAGAGCAGCATTACTTACTGAAGTGTAACCTTGGAACTTGTGCATTCTTCCAATTTACAGCACCCTTCACCTGGCTCAGGTGTTGGGCAGGGCAGGCTGTTGAATTCTGCCTCCAGAGTTTTCTTGGTCAAGGCTCTTTTTGTTACACTGGATACAGAACCCAACACTGGCATGGATTTGGACTCTGAGGTGGCTAATATCCCGGTTGGACCTTAAAACCAAACACATACCTGAAGTTTAATAATTCTGTGTGATGCTTATGAATATGGCACTGAAAAAACAGATTAGTTGAAAACCCTTAGGAAATGAAAAGGCCAAGTCTGTTAAAAATTCAAGCTGAAAAATGTGCCTATTGGAAATTTGTTTCTGCTTTAGTGGTATTACTGCTTTTCAATGTATCAAGACCATGCTGAGAAATTGTGAACAGACCTTTAAAAAACTACAAAGCCCCGGCCATGGTTCCTTCACTGACCAGAGTCCTTTGAAACATTGGATTGGAGGGTGGCTTTCTTAAAGAGGGTGGCTTTCTCACTACCCCACTTGAACCATTTGGCCCCTCAAGAGTTAATTCTTCCACAAACTCAGAGTTGCTTTATAAACAGAAAATGCAACTATGTCCAAAAGCCCCTTTTGAAAGAGGTTCTCAAAAAAACGCTTCTTGAGCATTAAATAGCTTTTATGAACATTTTTGTTTTAATGTGATTGAGAAGTGGATTTATTTCCTCTTAAAACGCACATAGAATTATAAAAAATTAAGTAGAAAGAGTCACACTGTTTACTTTTGGGACTTTTCTTCTCTTTGGGAGAGAATTTGAAAACTTGAATAGGCCCATTTCCTAAAAGTATTAGCATATTAGTTTGAAAATTCTGGGCACTAAAGCTAATTACTAAAAGTACTTTATTCAGTCTCTGGCTAAAACTATATTCTAGCCAACTGTTCAAAGCAAGATTTTAGATTGCCTTTCCTGAAACTTAAGAAAAAGAGAGAATACTTTTAAAAATAGAGGTTTATAAAATGTCACAAATATATGAATAAAATTAGAGTTTACAAAGATTAAGCAAGAGGGTCCACTAAGAGTGTACAACTGGTATGTCTATCCTTAAGAAAGGCCAGATCAGGAGTCGGAGTGCTGGTGCAAGTGGTAGGGCATTTGCCTTGCACCCACTAACCTATGACGGACAGCGGTTTGATCCCCCCAGTGTCCCATATGGTTCCCCAAGCCAGGAGTGACTTCTGAGTGCATAGTCAGGAGTAACCCCTGAGCATCACCGGGTGTGGCCCAAAAAGAAAAAAAGAGGCAGATCATCTCCTAAAATGAGAAGTCCTAATCTGTAGAACAATCTAGATAATCCCCAATTAATATCAATAGTATTAAGCAGAATTTTATTCCTAAATTTGTATAGGAGGGAGCCAGAGCAATATTATAACAGGTAGGATGCTTGTCTTGCACACAGCCAATCTGGGTTTGATCCCTGCCATCCCATAGGGTCCTCTGAGCACCACCAGGAATAATTCCCGAGTGATGAGCCAGGAATAACCTCTGAGCATCATCAGGTGTGGGCCCCCCACCAAAAAAAAAAAAAAAAAAAAAGGAATTGTTGTGAATGTGTTTGAAGGTATCATAACAATATAACATTGAGCTTTAATTTGAAAAATCTCTTAAAGAGGGGATGGAAAATGGTTCTGTTGTTCTGTTCTTGGACTGCCTTTAACCTTAATCCTTGTGGGAGGTACAAAGCCTCTGTGGTCTAGGGGCAAACCTCAGCTTACAAAGAAAGCCCCAGTGTCTGTCTTCTTCATTTATTTCATCTGTACCATGTAGGCAGACAAGTTCTTGATATTACTGACTATTCTGGTCAAAAGGCCTTTGCCACCCACTTGGATTAAGCCTGTGCTGCATGGGGATTGTGGGAGTATGAGAGAGGGACAGAAAGATCCAGAAAGTAAGTTTCTGCAAAAAAATAAATAAATAAATTCAAAAAATATATGAAGTTGAATTCAAGATTTACTTTGGAGCAGCTCTATTCTGCCCTTGAGTAATTGTTGACTACAACACAGATAGCTTTAAACAATCTGTCCTTGTGGGAAAGCAAGATCTGTTTCTGAATACATCCACCCCTGCTGCTTGCTCTGCAACTGAAGCCAATTCAGAAGGAGAGAGAGTGGGTGAACTAAGCCCGGGCTCTTATTTTTCTTATACACAAAGAGAAATAAAGAAAAAAAGCATAATGTTTAAGAGCATTATTATGATTATTACATTCCATTTAAGCTGCCCAATGTTTTTCAAGAGGCTACTTGCTGCTCTTTAAAATAGGAGTTTGGTAGGTGACAAGTCTAGGTAAAACAAGGGAGTATCCTTAGGATTGGAACATTTTCTTTCACGAATAAATGGTGGCTCTACTTACTCTGGGGGAAGATACCAACTAACCTGGAATCTGATTTCTATAAACTTCTGTTTCATCTCCTTCCTTTCTTCACTTTAGGGCCTCACATTTAGCTTTTTCATGGGCCTTGATGTGCAAAGGAAAAAAAAAACTGCAGATATTTAAGGATAATGGGGGCAAAAATCTATCAGATTCATCCCAAATTTGCTCCCCCCCATGCAGCTTTGCTATGTAAATCTCTTATTCTCCCCTGGAATATTCACTTTGTCTTTCTATAATACTTCCATTTTGATATAGGTAAAATATTTGTATAATCTTTTGGAAATAATATTTTGGGGAGGCATCCCAAGCAATGAGGTACTGCTCAGGCCCTGTTGTGTTGGCTATCTTAATCTATGTCTATTCCTAAATCTATATTTAATATGTAGCTATATTTATAAACACATAAAATTATTTAGCTAGATGAGAGTTTAAAATTGTTTCCTCCATTTTTGGGGGGTTTCTATTTGGCTAGTAGGATGCTTAAAAGAAAATTTCTGTTTAATTATAAGCCTTTCTTACCAGTATATATTTTCTATTCATTCTGGTAATAACCAAATTATTTTCTACCCAAATATTAATGTCTCCTTAGAATGAATATATGCCTCCTATTTCAATATCTCTAAAATGATACTAGAGTAAGTATATTTCTGAAATAGATGATTCTTACCATGCCAATAAAATGTGATTTTTCTTAATTTTTAAAAAAATAATCAAATTTCATTAGAGACAAAAATGAAAAGAAATCATTTGTCATATTAAAAAAAATCAAATCTAACATACTGTCTTCCATGTTTCTGACAAACTTATGAGTGAACTCAAATCTTTCTGGAAGACCAAAAAGGTCCAGGCCTGGCAAATGTTAAAATGTAGACTACAGAGTACTAAGATGTCTACTGCAAAGATATAAAAGATGGTGCCAACTATGAGGACTTTCAAAAAAGGAAATACTGGGAATGAGGATTAAGTCACAAATATTCATTAAATCACAAAATGAAAGATTATGTATTGCAGATGCTGGATCATTGTTTATAAAAGTCAAGCAATCCAAGAAAAAACACCTCAAGATATTCTTCATTTCCCTGAGGAGGTATTTTTGTTATTTTTGGGGGGAGGGTAGTTATAGAGGGAGACTAGAACCTTACAGAATTTAACAGCAGGACTTTAAACTGAGTCTGAAAGATCCAATCATGAATGATGACTGATTTATTATACTTTAGAGAAGCTGATTTTTTTAAGGCAGCCTCCTTCTCACAAAAGAAAAACCCTCATAAAGGTCAATGGCTATTCTTTGTGAAGAAGTTGATGGAGGAAAAAAACAGAAGACATATAACATTAGTTCTGAATCAGTTTCTGAGGTCTAATATACATATATAACAACACAGATACAAACTATATGCTCAAGACAATATGGGGGGGTAGGAAATAGTTAGAATGACAGCTGGAGCAATCAGAGGCAGAGCTTGTAAATCAAGGGATGATTTCTCTGCCTCTGAAACTGATGTGTAATTAATTGCTATTATTATTATGGGCTGACTTTGTGCCAAGCACAGTGATACGCATGCTTCGCATGTTGACTCACTAATCTGTGGACTAATCCTCTGAGTCAGTGCATCTATTTTCATTTTATAAATATAGAAATTGAGGCACAGAAAGACTGAGGCAATTTTCCTATGAACAGGCATCTAGAAAATGGCAATCTTGGATTCAAACTCTCTGGTTCTAGAATCTATACTCAAGATTTTGCCAAAATCCAATTGCACCATCTTTGAACCAGGAAATCCCAAACAAAAAAAGATCTAAAAAATGCTTGAATGCCTACAAAGAAACATACCAACTCATAAAAATACATGGGAGTTTCTAGATGTTATTCACAAGAATCTTTGTGCATCTAATACTTCTCATTCACATTAAAAAGATTTCATAGCAATTTTTTAAACGGCCATTTCATGTTAAAAAGGGACTTAGAGGCAGGAGTTTCAGAGAAAAGAATAGAGTTGTGGAGAATTCAAACCAGCTTACTACTACTATCTGCTTCAGCTGTCACCTTTCTGCGCCGCAAAATCTTTTCTAACTCAGTTTCACTGTTTTCAGTGTCAAGGGATTTTAAGCTTCTTGTACTAGTGGATTTGTTAAGTGTCCCCTAAAGTGAAAACAAAACAAAAACAACAGAAATAAAAAAGGTTAATGCTGTAGTACAATATTAAAAAGAACATAAAAATCAAAACAGCAGAACATGACCAGAATTTAAATGGAATTAGAAAATTAAAATAAATTTGCTATATACATATTCATCTTCAACAACACAAGGTGCTGGATCCTTTAAGAAGATACTGATGATGTAAGTGCTGAGTTGTCACATCAAAGGAACAGAACAAGATCACCTCTCGATGCACTACATGTATTAGATTCAGTTATGATATTGCATAGTGATGGTGATACAAGATTCTGATGTGTGTTGATCCAGTGCCTAAAGGGAAGAGATACATTGGACTCACCTTTGAAGGATTTCTTGGTAAGGCAGCCGTGAGCTATTGAACCCAAAGTCTGGTGCACTGAAAAAATATGTGTCTGATGCTTCAGGAGAAATAACCCTGGTTATATATCTGGTGACAATACTGTCATAGTTACCCAAGAATGTAATGCCCCCCCCCAAGGCCTATGAAGAAGTGTTTCACTGAATCTTGAGTTCAGTGAGGAAGTGTTGAGGCTATAATCATCCTTGGAAACAAGGAAGAATCTGGCATCATAATTCTTACTTTCTAATAGTGGAAGCAATGGATATATTTCTCACAATTTACAAGATACCCAAGGAAACCACAGAAGCCAGAGAGCTGGGCTCCTGCTGACATTGACTTTTGACTTTCAAGACAATAGATGAAGAACCCAAGTAGTGGTTTCCTGTCCTAATTCCTCTTGGAAGTATGTTATGGAAAAAGAACTGTAGTCTTCTATCTCATCACCAGGCTTGGGGCAGAGAAGCCAGAGAACCACAATCTTCTCAGAGCAATTCAGAACCTCAATTCTGGTATAATTTGTCACACTTCATGCCACAGTTAACATTTTTAGTCAACCATGGCTAGGTACCAAACTGAGAAGTCATAATAATTGTCTTTTAGCTCGCTAAGGAGCCATGTTAATATTGTTCCCTGATCCACCCCTGCCAACTTCCTGAAAGATCTAAGTATTCAATTGGCTAAAATGAAAACTCATGTTTCTTCTTCAGTCTATAAAACAAAGAAAGGGATTTTAAAAATCAAGTAGTGATAAAGCTTATGTTTTTTAAAATAATGTTTCCTTTAGAAAAGTTGTTACAAGATTCCTTTCTACACCCATCCCAGCCCACCCCTGACAACTACTTGAAGTTATATAGAAAAGCCAGGGCATAGTCAAAAGGCATAGAAATGAACTAATTAGATTCCTTTGCTGTTAGCTGACTAATCCAAACTGTAAAATAATTTGATGAGACTCATATTTTAGTCAAGTGCATGATGCTCCCTATATGCCTTGGGAAGTTGTTCTCTGAGCTTTAATTACCAAAAAAATATATATTAAAAGAAAAAAAGCACATTATTGATAACACTCTAGTGTAATTTTTTTTTTGTTTTAGGGCCACACCCAGTGATGCTCAGGGTTACTCCTGGCTACGTGCTCAGAAATTGCTCCTGGCTTGGGGGGACCATATGGGATGCCGGGGAGATCGAACCGCGGTCCGTTCTAGGCTAGCACTTGCAAGGCAGACACCTTACCTCTAGTGCCACCGCACTGGCCCCTCTAATGTTATTTTTTATAATAAAAACTGGATTTGGTTTACATATTTAACTTAACAATGAAGACCCTTGTCTAACTTATGAATGAGTATTCTAGTAAGATAAGAGACTGATACTACTAAGGAAAAGAGAACAGAACTAATGCCAATTCATTGAAAGAATTATCTAGAGAAATGACTCCCAAATCACTTGTGTCCAGAATCTTGTATTGGGGCCACACCTGGCAGTGCTCAAGGGCTATTCCCAGTGTGTGTCTTAGAAGTTTCTCCTGACAATGCTTATATGGTAGACCAAATGTGGTGCTTGGATTTGAACCCAGGTTTCCTGCAGATCGAGTGTGCTCCAGTCCATTGAGCTATTTTGCTTTAGATTAGTATACATAATTTAAAAAATCACTCATGGGGCCAGAGAGATAGCATGAAGGTAAGGCATTTGCCTTGCGTGCAGAAGGTCGGTTGTTCAAATCCCAGCATCCCATATGGTCCCCAGAGCCTGCCAGGTGCACTTTCTGAGCATAGAGCCAGGAGTAACCCCTGAGCGCTGCCAGGTGTGACTGAAAAACCAAAAAAAAAAAAAATCACTCATATCACTTCTATATAGATATTTGAAAAAAATTATGGCCATTACTATTAAAATATTTCACATGACTACCACAATTTTTGAATGTGAATGGTATTGTGTGATTTTCCCAGTAGCTGGAGTCAATTCAAGGAAAAGTGTGTGTGTGTGTGTGTGTGTGTGTGTGTGTGTGTGTGTGTGTGTGTGTGTGTGTGTACCCATACACATTGACATCATCCCAGGATACATTGTATTGAAGAATTTCTCTTCCACAACAGTCCTTATTGCCATTTAGATAACAGTATTACTTGCCCCAAATTCTTGATCCTGCTACATTCTTAGCACATATGATATTGAAGACATTATTTTCTTAGTTCCTTTGAGTTCCAGACATTTTTCTTCATTTTTCTCCATCACTTAGGCTTAGGCAGACTCAGCTAATCCAAAAGTAAACTTTCAGTATGGAGGAAAGGAAGGTTCTGCATGACTATGCTCAAAGAGTTCAGCTTATGAAGTATTAATAGTTTCTCAATTATCAACATATAATCATAGGATGTGAAGAATGTAAATTAACTTAGAAACTATTTGGCACATTTAATTCTTTTACAGAGAAGAAAAAACCCTCAATGAATTTAAATTTAGGGTGAAGTTCCACAAAAAAATTAACAGTAGAGTTGAACCTTGATCTTATTAGTTCTTCTATATCAGAAACCAGTTTTCTATTTGTTCTGGTTTTGAGGTAGTGTGCAGGACTTACTCCTGGTGGGTTGAGGGACCGTATGTGGCGTTGGGGTCAAACCTAAGTCAACTGCATGCAAAGCAAGTGCATGCAAAGCCTACCTACTCTATTATCTCTTCAGCTCCCCAGTATTCCATGTCTATTTCAAATTACCTTGATCAATTTTAGCCTTTGTGATAGCTAGAAAGTCTTAATGTTGATAATCTATAACATATGCATTAAGGCCTTTAATAAAAGACTGGCAAAATTAAAACTTAAATAATTTTTCTGGGTACCATGAAAAACTAAACATTTAAGAAAGACCTGAAAGAGAATTTAAAAAAGATTTTCTTCTGGAATGCTTTGGTTTTAGTTTGACAGAGGCTACTGTCCTTGGTTTATCATTTATATTGATTTATATCAACAAAATCGCCATTTCCATTCAGAGATTTTTAAGTGACTTAGTAACGTTCTCAAGCTTCAAAACCCTTGTGTGACTGAGACAGTAACTATTCAGTTTTTCATATTTACAAAATACACTGTTTAAAATTTAAGGGCAAATGAACATGGAAAAAATGTCAGTCCACACTGTGATTCTAAAATCTGATTTTAAATAAATGAGCTTTCCTCATACTTCCTGCACAACTTAAAATAGATGAAGTTTTCCCCTATTTCCTGCACAACTTAAAATAAATGAGCTGGGATTTTCCCTACTCACCGCAAACTCCGATGCATTTTTTTTAAATCCAGTGGTCTTACATCCATAAGTCTAAGTTCTAAGTCGCGTATCCCCTTTAGAACTAAGTACCTATTCTATTAAAAGAAAACAGAACACACAATGTGCCTGTATTACTGATTTCTGATCTGTAATTAAACTGAACCGAGTTCTTGGCTTCCTGGTATTTCCTGGCACAGGTGCTCACTTTCCATATTGAGGCCCTATAGATAGATGGATGGATGGATGGATGGATGGATGGATGGATGGATGGATGGATGGATGGGGATGGATGGATGGATGGATGGATAGATAGATAGATAGATAGATAGATAGATAGATAGATAGATAGATAGATGGATGGATAGATAGACAGACAGACAGACTGACTTGCTTTTTTCCTAGTTTATTTCTGTTTACTTCTCACATATATGCACACAGCTAGAAGTCATATGATCTGCTAGGGCCACCTTTGATCATCCTAAGGGTCTGAATTGCCAAAAGCACTTTATAGTATCAATAAAGCACCAATATAGTACCAGCTGACCTGGGCCAACATTACAAAAATACATAACTTCTTGGCATTAGTATGAAAAAATTAGTGTCATGATCTCTCAAACGAAACACCCATGAGATAGCAGAGATTTTAAGGCAAAGCATATACGTTTATAAAGAAAGTATGAGTTTCACTTTAAAAATAACCTAGGGGCCGGAGTGCTGGCGCAAGCTGTAAGACATCAGCAGTTCCATTTTCCAGCGTCCCATGTGGTCCCCTAAGCCAGGAGCGATCTCTGAAGTGCATAGGCAGGAGTAATCCTGAGCATCACTGAATGTGGCCCAAACCACTCCCCCCCCCAAAAAAAAATCTGTTGTAGTGGCGCAAGCAGAGGGCATTTGCCTTGCACATGCTAACTTAGGATGGACCTAAGTTCTATCCTCCCGGTGTCCCATATGGTTCCCCAAGCCAGGAGCAATTTCTGAGCACAGAGCCAGGAGTAACTCCTGAGCGTTACGGGGTGTGCCCCCCCAAAAAAAAATCTGTTGTAACTAGAATAATAGTATATCAGGTAGCTCACTTCCTTGCATAGGGCTCATCTGGGTTTGATCTCCACAATCTCATATGGTTACCGCCTGGGGTGATTCCTGAGTACAGAGCCAAGAGTAAGCCTCAATCCCTAAATATCACTGGGTGTGGCCCTTCCTCCCCCTTCCCCCCCCAAATCAATGTATATAAAAATCATTGTCAAAAATATAATAAGGAAAGCTAATGAAAAATCCTAGGGAATTTACAGAAAAAAAATTCTTCAAATTTACCATCTGACTGGGGTCTTTCATTACCATTAAGTACTTAAATTACTTAGACTTTTAAAATCTTACCACTTATGACATTTCACCAAAACTTATTTAAAATTTTTTTCTCCTTGAAGTAGCACAAAATTATAATAAATATAACCATATTGTGAGTAGGATATTTAAAGCAATACTGCAATTCAGCAAACTTGTTACTCTAGCACAGAGTGGAATATTTAGATCAATCATAGGTGTGCAATTTTAAAATAAAAATCTTTAAAGGGCAAACTATCACTTTCTCTTCCACCGATGGCCTTAATTATAACCTAGAACTCCTTAGGGGTCTTGGATCTTTACAAATTGGCATTACTGGCATTAACTTTCCAACATCCAGACTGCACAAGGTAATTGTCATCAGCAGTTTTCTTAATAGCACCCTGAAATTTTCCTTATCCAACAGAAACACTTTTTCAACCATTTAATACTTTCTTCTGTGGGTAAACTGCCACGGTTAGCCAGGGATACACCTCTCTTTAGTACTAATTCCACTTACCTAAAAATAAAAGCAAACTAATTAAGCTATTGTAAGTTAAATCTACTGTTTCGTGCTTGATGAAAATAATTTTGTTTACCACAATTATATGGATGTCTACATGCAATGCATAATTAGCACAGTAACAACAAACATGGGAATATTAGTTCCGTACCTCCGCCCCCATGCTTGCTAACTTACTGTGCATAATAACTGGTATTGCGGCCGGAACAGGATCTGAGAATAAAGCTCTTAGTATCTGAAACATTCCCAAAGTGAGGCATTTGTCTCTGACAGCAATTGTGAAACAGGGCAACAAGCATTTCTTCTGCTGGCAAAAGCCCACATTTGGGGAGGGGGGTAGGAACTTGGTCCAGTGGGCTGGATGCACCAGCTTGGCATGCCAGAGCACCACAGTCCATCACCAGAACTGTTGGGAGTGGGCCCCAGGTCATGCTTTGGAAAACAAAATATGATTTGGAGGTGGATGTTAAGTGTGTTTTCCAACAGATATAAATTACTCTTAGAAAATGAAAGAGGGCCCAGAGCAATAGCACAGCAGGTAGGGCATTTGCTTTGCACGCAACCCACAGGTTTGATCTCCAGCATCTTGAACCTGCCAGGAGTAATTTTTGAGTACAGAGCCAGGAGTTATCCCTGAGCATGGCCAGGGATGGCCCAAAACCAAACCAAACCAAACAAACAAACTGAAAAACAAACTAAAAAAATAAAATGAAAGAGGGGCTGGAGCAATAGCACAGCGGCTAAGGGCGCTTGCCTTGCATGTAGCTGATCCAGGTTCAATCACCAGCATCCCATATGGTCCCCAGAGCACTACTAGCAGTGATTCCTAAGTACATAGCCAAGTGTAACTCCTGAATCTGCCAGGTGTGACACCCCACCCAAAGAAAATAAAAAGAAAAAAAAATGAAAGAAAAGGCCTCCAATTATATCCCAATTTCTCTTAAAAATGATTTGTTGACTTCTATTCTCTTTAGTGTTTCCCAAGTGGTCCACAGGAGATCTGGGGTCCTTCCAGTGATTCTCCATTAACATGCTGGCAGTTGAGTGAGCAGCATGTAAGACCTACACCTTAGTCCTTGCACTGTTTCTCTTCCCCCAAATAATTATTTGAAACATGGAAAAACAGACTGTGACCCTTCTACCAACCCATTTGGGCAGCAGCTCATTCAGCTTTCCTCTGAGGTGCAAGGAGCCCCACTTCCATGACCAAGGTCAGTTCTATCACTGCAAAAGATCACAGTATTTATGAAGAAACAGATGCTGGTTTTCACATCAGCCCCAATTCTTTTTTTTTTTAAACCTATAATTCAAAGATCGAGGGTCAAGAACAGGAGACAGTGATTGTGGTGAAAGAGCAACCATCCTTCAGAAAAAGAAAGGGCAGAGGACTGATACATTATTAACAGAAACCATGATGTTACAACCTAGTAAACTAGCCAAAATAAATGAGACTTACAATAAATGGAAATCAAACATATGAAAATGAGTTAGTAATCAACAAAAATAAAGATATGTAAAACATTCTCTTTCATTAATAATACACTGAGAGCCGTTCTTACCAGTATTCCTTTCAGTTCATTCACTGCACTTTCAGAGCCTTTGGATGAGTCAGGCTACAATTTGAAGAGGAAAAACAATTTTACCAAGTAATTCCGGTTTAAATACTGTATAAACATTTTTATGTGGCCAACAGCTGATTTTCTTATGCTGACTATTTTTAAACATGAAATCTAATTCTTCAGGTTAGGAACAATATGGGATGTGTTAGTGCTCCCATGAGGCAATGAAATAGAAAATGAGAAGGAATAAAAACAAAGCCAAATGACTCAAGCTACCATTTCTCACGTTGGCTACCTCTAGCTATGCTCACTGAAACTAATAATGGGTGAGCTCCAGAGTTGATTCCAATGATTTATAACTCTTTATCAAGCACTTTTCTCCAAGTTCAAGGTAGTCTCCTTCAGCTGGCACATGCAGAGTGGGGAGGCAGCAGAGCAGAAAGCAAGCAGCAGCAGCAGTAGTGGAGCAGAAAACCTCTCTCAGTTTCCTCAGCTCCAGAAAGTCAGCTGACAGATAGGACCAGCGTCCCAGGAACTTCTCAGCACTGAGGTGACTGGCAGCAGGGACCAAGAAGACACTTAGCTCACAGAAGAAGTCAGCATTGCTGAAGTAAAGATCCTCAGAAGGCGTAGTCTAATTGCTTCATCTTTAGGAGAAAGTTACCCCTTGAGGAAGCTAGTACTTGAGTGTAGTATCTCAATGCAAAGCTAATTTTCTTCTGGCCACACCATGAACAAAATAATTAAAAATGCAGCCCTGGGCAAGATTTGTCTCCTCCACAGCACCTTCCAGTCACTGTGGATCTCTGCCCTAGTTTACAGAAGCATGAGGCAGTCATGAAAAAGAACCCCCCTCAACTTATGGCCCCACTCCATACACTTTTTCACAAAGGACATAGATAAAGACAAGACCTGCAAGGCAGAGTCTAAGGAAGTCCCACTCCCACTCCTTTCAAAAAGGTAGAGCTCATTTCTCCCTAATAGGACACTGCTAATAGCAGCATCTAATTCTCTCTAAAAACCCAAGACTAAGATTACATTCAAATTTAAAAAAAAAGTACAGTATGAAGGGAGAGAGGTTTGCTGTTCAGATAAAAGCTGCACAGAAGCATTCAACTTTCATAACTTGGGTTTTTTTTTTTTTGATGTATTTAAATGCCACCAATGCCTGCTGCAAGTGCCATTCAGAAGCTCAAAGACACTCATTGAAACCACATCAGTTCAAACCACCAACATTGAGGAATTTAGAAATTAGCAGTGAGCTTAGTCTTATCCAGGAAGATTTGACTTCTACAGGTAAGATATCTGGGGGATTGTGGACTAAGTGCCCTGGTTAAAGGCATAGTCCAAAGGCCACTCTGACACTGAGGCTACTCTCTGACTGTACAGGCTTTTGGAGGCTCAAATGATTTAGTCATAACTTGTGATGCGTCAGGAAAGCACTGATGGAACTTGGGGGGGGTAAAGTCTGAACTCAAGCATGCAATGACCCTCTGTCCTAAAGGTGACTAGTCAGGCCATCCAGTGCTAAAACTACATAGTTTAATGATTACCAGCGAAAAACCCAGTTGCACTGATCCTTGTTCGGTTGTTTTCCAGATTTGGATTGACATTAAATAATGTGGAACTGTTGAAATAGTCGAGCAAGAAAGAAAGAAAAAGAAAGAGAACAAAGTGATATTCTGAAAGTGAAAGTACACACGAATATTGACTATTCATGATTGAAGACTGTTTTGACTTGTTTCGTTGTTGTTTTTCAGGCCACACCCGGTGAAGCGCAGGGGTTACTCCTGGCTATAAGCTCAGAAATTGCTCCTGGCTTGGGGTACCATATGGGACGCCGGGAGATTTAACCTCAGTCCGTCCTAGGCTACCCTGTGCAAGGCAAATGCCTTATGCCTTATGCCTTATGGCTTGTGCCACCGCTCCAGCCCCAACATTTTTCTTTCTAAACTAATTCTATTTCTTTATGAATTGGCATTCTAGAGCCCCCTAAAATATTCTGCCGAAGAAGTGAAAGCTTTTAGGACACACTAGTCTTCTCTAAAAATCTGAAAGTCTAGAAGGAGCTTTCATCAGATTTCATATATTTGCATTTCAGAAAGGAGATATCAAGAAGGGAATAAACCATATAACTACAGCATACCTTTGCCTTGGGTCTGGCTGTCTGATTAATCGGTCTGAGATGAACTCCTTTTTTAATTCTATCCATCATTTCTTCCACTGCTTGCCTCTTCAGATCTGTGACTTCTTCAGCTATTCAAACAATGCAGAGACATACATCTTATGTTACAAAAATAAAAACAAAATAAAACCCTAATCCTATTTTTAGTGACTTAGATTATATTATATAATTAAGTACAGTGACTTTTAGACAGTTATGGCACATCAATAATTTCATGAAATTAAAGACTACCATGTAAAGTATTTGGAAGCAAAAACATATTTTCATAAAACATCTACTTTGAAAATGATTTATAAAATGTAAGGACTAAATTTTTATAGCTCGGGAATGAATATTGACACATCTATGCTAAAAAATTAAAGCTGATTTTGTTCCATTTGTCAGCATGATGAGAGACCTGAAATTTACCAGGTCTTTAAGACCCAACTTTTTATCTAATCTCAAATAACCATTACTCTGCCTCAAAGATAATTTTCATAATGTATGCTACATCCTGTGTCAAAGAAATCAGCCCTGAAAAGAAAAATATAAAATGTTCTGTTTGAAAAGAAATGGTTTACAGGGCCAGAATTATAGTATAGCTTGGAGGGCATTTGCTCTGCATATGACTAGCCTGGGTTTGATCCCTGGGACCCTATATGGTCCCTCAAACCCACCAGTAGTAATTTCTGAAGACAGAGCCAGAAAAGATACAAAAGGTAATTTTCCTGCAGAAAGAAAGTCACAATAAAAAGATAAGCAACAATAGGTAAAAATCTATTTTTTGTTTTTGTTTTCGGGCCTCACCTGGTAATGCTCAAGGATCACTCCTGACTCTTCTCAGAGTGAAAGCGAGGTGAGGCCTGGGGGACTTTATTTGTGGGTAATGAAATCTGGTTACTGTAAGCCCATGTAAAAATCTCTATTTTGGTGCGGAGGGAATGCACCAGCCAAAGCTTACTCTTGGCTCTGTACTTAGGGATTACTCCTGGCAGGACTTGGATTCCAATCCGGTCAGCCACGTTGCAAAGCAAGCACCTTGCATGCTATACTATCTTTTTGGCTCCAAGGTAGTTTTTACTAAGTAAAACATATTTTAAAAAGATATGAGGGAGAGAGCACAAAGAGGAAATAGATTTCAGGAGAGATTGTAGTCTTCTCCACAGTGGAAAATGCAGGCAAGCAAAGCTATACAGAGATAAGGAAGTAAGGTACATGTTCAAAGGAGATGAGGGGTTTGAAGAGAAAGCCCTGTGAAAATCTATTTTTAAACTTTCATCTTTTCTTTAGGATTTGAGAACTAGAATAGGAAACATTTAAGCAGAGAATTTTCAAATCTTTTAAATTTGTCAATGTTAAAACACACATCCTGAAATGACTGCAATTAAGTAATTAAACCTGATTTTAAAAAATACCTCAACTGTCTCTTCTTTAATATAGTGTACTATAGAGTGCAAAAACCACAAAGCTGCTGAAATGTGAAAGAACTGGGTGAATTGAACTGGGATGCCTTAAATCTACTGACCAGAAAAGTGAAATAGAATCTGTTCTTTTTTATTTTTTATTTTTTAACAGAGCAGCTGGAGCAGAAAATGGAGTTATTTCTGGAACATTCGTCACTATTAATATAGGTCTGGTTCTTGTATTTCTTCCACCTACTGCTATCAAGACCTTCCAAGTAGCAAATTAAATAGACTCCACATTGCTTGGAACTCAAGCACTGATCCACTGACTGACTTGTTAATGTTCTGATTTTAAAAGGATCTAATTTTTTTTTTAGCCGAAATAACTAAGTCTCAAAAGACTGATTCTAAATGAAGGCAATCTCACCCTATTCCCTTGCTAGTTAATTAGCAGTAATAGCAAGCTTTGTGTTACCAAAGCCCAAATTATGGCTCCTTTTTCTGATCTATGATGGTCAGTCTTGACTCTCTGGAGAGGGCCATTTCTCCTCTG
Organism: Suncus etruscus; assembly: GCF_024139225.1. Classification (NCBI taxonomy): domain Eukaryota; kingdom Metazoa; phylum Chordata; class Mammalia; order Eulipotyphla; family Soricidae; genus Suncus; species Suncus etruscus. The sequence continues at coordinate 63,209,775 of NC_064864.1, forward strand.
CATACATGTTGGAAAGTACCTAGGAGCCCAGGTACCACTATGAGGGGACCACTGCTGCATCAAGCATATTCCCTAGGTTTCCTGATATGGTTCTGAGGACAAAGTGTTATTAAACAGTAATTTAAAACTAGTTAAGGCATTCTCTCAAGCCACAGGATGGCTGGGATTGCAATTTCTCAATATTCAAATAATCTTTCTCAAATCTAAATGTCACTGAGGTATATTTTTTTGGCCAGACAGTGTAGAAAACAGGACATCAAAATAAAAAATTACCCATAAAGTCAAAAAAGACAAAATGATTTTGATACATCAGGTACTCAAAAAGTATCTGGGGCAGTTTCTGCTGATGGCTCCCAAACACTGGTATAAGAACAGGTTGGTAAAGTACCGTGTCTAGAAATTTCTCCATGCTTCCACTGACTAGACTTACTCAATATTTGAATATCTATTCAAGCACTACATCGTGTGTTTGCTCACCCTACTAAAAGAAAGGGAAATAAAACCCAAATCTGTCCATTCAAGTAGTATAAAGATGGAATTTGTTCCTGGCAAGTCCAAAACAAAATCTTCCAAGAACAGTTCATTTTCAGAAAGGCTGCCATTTTGAGATTTGGGATGAGATTCATAGCAACAACACCGCCTCCAAACAGATTAGCACTCTGTAAGGAAGAACTGAACCCCAATTAAATGCACCATACAAAAACTAATTAAGGCAGACAGATGGAGAATTATGGTCAGCACCATTCAAATCTGCTGCATCTCATAGCAGAAATTGCAAGTAGTTTCTTATATTTGTTTGCCAGAAACACGGTGATAATTCAGAGAAGTGCCACTATCTGTATTGTGTACACATTATAAACCAGGCTTTAATTTCTTGGTCTTTTTCAAATGTAAAAGCCGAATTGGTTTTAAGAGAAAGAAATCCCTCTTCCCAGCTTCCTTACTCCAACACAATACCAGGGCAGTGCTAGGTTAGCCCCAGAAGCTTTCTCTCTCTGGCCCTTATTTTTGAGCAAGCAAAAAGCAATCTGTATGAACTTCTAAACTAGTAAGTGGTTCTAATAAATCTGCAAAAATCACCTACAGAGAGTTCATGGTATGTTTTGTAATTCTTTCTGCAATCGCGCAGTTGGTAATTGTCTCACAAAAGCATGTAATCATAGGGACAATGGAAATATGCGGGGCACTGAAGATTACAGAAAAGGGGCAAATGAAGACAACAGGTCTCATGTTATTGAACTGCCACAGGAAAATAAAATCAAATCTCCTTTGAGTTAATATTGCAAGGTCAGTCTTAGATAGAAAAGCTACATGTAATTAATTGAAGCTTAAATTTAAGACCCCACTGAAAAATAAGTTAGCTCTTACAAAAATATTCAGACAAAAACGATTTCTTTGTTGCTCAATAAAACCCTTTATTACCCAGAAGAAGCTAAAGTGAATTTCTAAATTTCAAAGTCCTGTTTTTCTCTTTGCTATCATTTCTTAAGAGAAATCTTCTGTCATAACAATGTACAAAATTTCAAAGGATGCACTATTGTTGAATAAGTTTGATTTTGACTGACCTGAGGCCTAAAGTTGGAGGGAATTTTTTGTTTGTTTTGGCCATAGCCCCAGCAGTGCTCAGGGGTTACTCCTGGCTCTGTGCTCAGCGGTCTTTCCTAGTGGTACTTAGTGGGGCTATATAAGATGCCAAGGATTAAATAGCGGTTTGCCACATGCAACAAATGTCCTACTCACTGTGCTATTGCTTGGGCCAAATAGGGAATTTTTTTTAACTATAAAGATTTACTCTAGGGGCCAAAGAAATAGCACAGTAGTAGGGTGTTTGCCTTGTAAGCAGCTGATCCAGGATGGACAATAGTTGGAATCCCGGCATCCCATATGGTCCCCTGTGCCTGCCAGGAGTGATTTCTGAGCACAAAGCCAGGGGTAACTCTGAGCACCATCGGGTATGACTCCCCCCAAAAAAAGATTTACTCTATAAGGACTCCTGTTGCCCCTCCAAAGTGGGGTTAGAACCATGCCATTCTTCTTTTCTCCTCAGCTAAACTTTTGAGTATTTTCTGTGTGCTCAGTAAGATTCCATATACATTACACATTGTAATACTGGTTGCTTCTTACAATTACCTCATGGAGTAAGATTGACTACTATTTCCATTCTCTGGTTTAGCAGACCAAACACCTAAATATATAAGAAAAAAAGCCAGACCTCTGGAACTGCAGGTCTTGATTCAGAAGAGCAATCTTCTTCAAATCAGAGACTGTAGTCTCAAAGTTTGTCCAGGTTTATCTCGAAACCTTAAAATGACTTCTAAAATACTTCACTGGCCTTCCCCAACAAACTTTTATAGAGACATAACCTAAAAATAATTTGGAGGGACAGGAAAAAGTCTCCCAGTGGTGCTCAGAAGTCAATCTATGTGATACTCAGTTAACTGGGATTCAGAATTTCATGTTCCTTGAGCTCCTTCAACTTACTACTATCTTCATTTGCCCTTTTTCTGTAATCCCTAGTACCTGCATATTTCCATTGTTTCCATGAGCACAGGCTTTTGTGAGACAATTGCCAACTGCATGATCCAAAGATGGCTCCAACTTAAAATTTCTGGAGCAAATTCTTTACTAGTTACTCTAGTCAGATGCCCCAAGTAACAAAGTCTCCTGTAGCCCAAGGTGGCCTGAACAAATAATTCCACAGTAGGAACAGCAAAGAAAGAATCAATTGCCTATGGAAAACTTCTCACCCTGCCACTAGTCTGTTCCAGATTTTCCTTTTACAATGAATGTTACCATTTAATTGACAAACTGGTAACAGAGTTTATGTAGGAAAGAAGATAATTTTATTTTGAAAACTCCAAACATGCCAGAACAAGATGATAACAAAAGTCTTTCATTTGAATGATACGTGTCCAGGAAGGCTTATAGCGTCAGTAACCTGGAAGCAGGGTTGATATGAAAGTCCCAAGAGGTTACTGTTCTGAATTCTGCAAGGCCTTAAGCAAGAGACTGACTTTCAGTCCCTTTGCCTCACCAAGGAAAAGATTCCAAATGGCTGCAGAATGCAGGCAGAGAAAATTAATTCTTACAGATGAAACAAAAAAAGCTTTCATTTGCCATGGTTCTCTGGGCCTCATAAGAATAAAACCCAAATCCAAATATTTTTTTATTTCATGTGCATAAAAACTGTAGGAGGATCAAACACTCAAAGGGTTTGCAATCAGCTTAGATCAAAAGAACAAAGTCAACACCCGAGCAGAGGCTATGGGTGAGACATTAGGTTCTTACAAAAATAAAATTTGAAACAGAAAGCTCTAGCAACACAACAATGTCCAACAAGTCCTTCATTTTCAATTATTAATAACTCAATTTTTTCTGAAACCTATATAGTGACTAAAGAATTAGACTAGGCATTGTTGGAGAGGGATTACACCAGAAGAAAGCATGAGGACAACCCTGGCATGAGTGAAAATAGGAGCAAATGCAGAGGGGGCTTGTAGGGAATGGTCCAGCTACTTTGGGACAGATGTAACAAGCAACTAGACCAAAATAAAAGCAGAAAACTTCCTACAGAAAGACCTGTATTTCTATTCGATTCTTATGCAGCAAGAAGCAGGGAAACTTCCTATAATGCAAAATAATGTGATTATAAATACAATCTGCAAGGACCACACTCCCGGAGATACACAAAAATAGTCCAAGTAAAGAAGTGACATGTGAAGACAGGAAAGAGTCAAGAAAACATTTGCAAGAGTATGAGGCTAATGTAGGCTCATCTACCATGCCAGGTAGCTAGTTGGCTTGAATTTCTTCTGGCTTTAATTTGGGTTCCACAGTTCTCAAGCATAAAGACCTACGTTCTGGAGTCAGCATTCAGCCTTCGCTCTTCTCGTGGCTACACCCTAAACTTATCATAATTCTGTGAACAGCCTCACTGCTAGAAGCCCAGAGCTGATGCCCAACAGGTAAATCCTTCTCCTTCTATCCCAGTCTCTATATTATTATCAGCATCAAGGAATTACAGTCCTGTACCATCACTTCCTTCCTAACGCTTTCCCTCTTCAGAGAAGTCTCCATCAACTCTGATGGTGAAGAGAGTGACACTCTTCCCCAGTCACCCTCATTTCTTCATCATCAGTTCTGTTCCTCTCACCATAGATGGTTTTATTAAAAGATAAGTCTCATACCCCCACTTACCCACTTAGAACTTCCACTGTCCTAAGGATCGATGTCAAAATCCCCACCACAGTTTTCAAAAATAGGCCCTGACCTACTTCCTGATTTCCTCTCTTGTGTCCCATGCCCCAGTATATTAGCTTTTTTTCAGTTTTTCAATATGTCCAGGTCTTTCCCCATTAGGGCACTCTGACTCGTTTCCCCTTTTATGTGAACTACTTTATCCTGAAAAAGTTCCAAATCCACAGCTACTCAGCTTTCTGTTCCCAGCAGTCCACCTCCGTAATCTCTTAGAAATGTGTACTCCTTCTCCACAGTACTGGTCAAAAATTGCACTTCAATAATACTTAATTTGATAATTAGCTGTTTACTTCCTGTCTCCCTGGCTCAATTATAACTTCTATACCTTGAATCTCCAGGAAATAGCACTGGGGTACGAATGAGTAGGTGCCCAACAAATTCTTGCTTCACTGGCTTTCAACACTAAAAAGCCTTCTCCCTAATTTCTCTTCTGGAATTTACTTCCTCTCTTTTCTTTCTGCCCAAAGAACCTTGTTCCATCAATGAAACAAACATCCCCCAGCACACCTCATCTGGCAGAAAAGCATTTAGATGTTTACCCTCTACAATTAGCTATTTGAAAGCTATGACTGCTACCTGGCTTGTTCTACAACTGTAAAGTTCTTCATGGTTCTCCCATGATACATGTCACTAACAAAGAGCTCAACAGGCACGTGTGCTACTAAAATATTTATCAACTGCTAAAAGAAAATCAATGGGGACAAGGCTTACTTGTTTCGGGTTGAGCTGCCTTTTCTTTCTTAGCACCACTGCCGCTGGGGTGGGATCGCTTCCGGATCATGGACATGAGAGACCTTTGGGAGAATAACAAAGATGACCGGAAAAATTACTGGTTGTTTTCTAATTCAACATAGAAAATTATCAGTAAAACTCGAATTATACTCTCTGAATAAATAGTAGAGCTAGAATTTAAGTCACTTACTTTCCCACTTGAATTAACTATAAACAACTTTAAAGAAGAGAAAGATAACACTTTCAGTGTAAAATCAAACTGACTTCTGAAAAATAGGGACCCTCCAATTATTAGTAAAATGCAAGTAAAAGAGATAAACCAAAAATTTAGTAGCCACAGCTAAAAAGAAGAAATAGCTACTATAATACAAATGAGAAAAATGAAAGGGTTACATAAAAAGAAGGTTAAAATTCCCAAACACAGTGAATTATCTCCCACAAAGCACAGAGAGAACATTGTCCTCTACGTTGTTCAGTTTCTAGGCCATACCAATTGAGAAACAATCACTGGATATTTTTTTTTCCCTTTGGCTCAGGGATTACTCCTGGCTCTGTGTTTAGAAATCTCTCCTTGCTCAGGGAACCATATGGGATGCTGAGGATCAAATCCACATCTGCCCTGGGTCAACCGCATGCAAGGCAAATGCCCTGCCACTGTGCTACCACTCTGGCCTGGATTTCATTTTTTTTTAATTACATCTAGTTTGTCTCCTTCGGGCATAATGAAAATAAAATAAAAGTACTGTTTTCATAGCCAGAAATTCTAATTTAAATGTGTTATATTTTAAGGAAGAAATAAATCATACAAAACTTTACTTGCTTATCTTTTCCATTTTATCAAATCAAGGCCAAAATACTCAATATCCAGTGGTTCCCATCCCTGGGAGCTCTCATGCCAGCAGCCAGCCTTTCCTCACTCTCCCCAAACTCTCCATATTGATCCCACTTACAGTGGTTCTGAGAGGAAATTCCGAGAGTATTTTTACACATAAAGATTATGAAGCAATAAGTTATTTATAATAATAATTTTAGTATACATTTATATCTATGCAAAATATATGTCAGAGAAATTCAAATCAAAACAACAAAACAACAAACAAAACAAAACAAATCAAAGCAACAAAGTCTCCTCTCATGCCAATGAGACTGGAACACCTCAAAAATAATGAAATTAGCCAGTGTTAGCATGGAGTGGTGGTGATTAAAGGAACCTCATATGTGGGAATTTCTATTGGCTCAGCCTTTCTTGGATAACAATCTGAGCAATTCTCTAAAACTAAGAACTGAGCTTCCGTATGAACCAGCAGTTCCACTTTAAGTCATCTACCTCAAGGGCCAAATATTCTACTCATAAAAGTTTATTGCACCACTATTCACAATAGCAAAGATCTAGAAAAACCCAAATGGGTAAAACAGATGAAGAAATAAAGAAAAATAAATGGCATATATACATAGTGGAATACAATTCAGCCATAAGAAAAGAAAAAATAATGCAAATTGCCACTCTATGAAGGGAACTGGAGCATATCATGCTGAGAGAATCATCCAAGACAGAGACATAGCATCCAAGAACTTACTTACAGAATGGAGCTTACCAGGGCAGTAAGAGATAGGGGTAGGGAGGGAATGGTGAGGTGATCAGGGTGACAGGGTGACTCTGAGGAAAACGGGCACTTCGGTGGAGAGTTTGGTATTGGAATAGTAAATGTAGACGACTCTACCATTAAGGGTATTGTAAAATATATAGGTCACAGTTCCTAAAAATTAAAAAAAAGCTCTTCAAAAAGTAGTCTTCAGGGGTGTGTATGTGTGTGTGTGTGTGTGTGTGCGTGTGCGCACTCGCTATGGCTACTACAGCCAGGCAAATGTTTCCCTTCTATGCTGTAACTCTAGCCCTCCAGAATGTATTCCATCTTGGAAAATGGTACATGGATTGAATAAAAGAGTATATATTTTGCTGAAAAAAAAAAAGTAGTCTTCATAGCCACTATGATGGTGGCTAATTTTCTATCAACCTGAGTAGGTCACAGGGTGTTCAAATGCATAAGGAAACATTATTCTGGGGGTCTTGACAGTCTTTCATATTCCAATGGCATATTAAATTGAAATAACCCAAGAAAGCAGAATGTCAACATGCTGAGGTAGGTGGGCCTCAGTCATTCAGGTTGATGGGCTGAACAAAAAAAAAAGGGTGAGCTTTCTACCCACTTTCTACCCACAAAAGAGATAATTCCTTGTGCATGACTGTCCTCCTATGAGAACATCAGCTTTTTCCTGCTTTCAGATTAGAATTTAAGTGGATTCTGTTTTATTCCTCTATTTTATTTTTTTTTTTTTGGTTTTTGGGTCACACCCGGCAGCGCTCAGGGGTTTCTCCTGGCTCTATGCTCAGAAATTGCCCCTGGCAGGCACAGGGGACCATATAATATGCTGGGATTTGAACCACCGACCTTCTGCATGAGAGGCAAATGCCTTACCTCCATGTTATCTCCCCAGCCCCCTGTTTTCTTCTTGATCTTGAGCCTGGAAACCTTTGAACTAGAACATCAACACAGGTGGTTCCCCAGCCAACACTAGTCACACTGTAAATCTGTTCACTAGAATGAACCTCATATAAAGGCATATATAAGTATACACAGGCTATTGGGTTTGTTACTTGGGAGAACCCTAAAACAGTCTTCATTCTCCACATGCATCATACCTCCTTGCGGACCTATCTTATTTATATGAGTACAAAGGGACCAGGATATATGTTCTTTCTGTTCTCTCCGATCTCTCCTCTCCTCTCTCTTCTCTGTCCTCTCTCTCTCTCTTTCTCTTTCTCTCTCTCTCTCTCCTTTTCCTCCTCCTCCTTCTCTAACTCAAATAAGCAAGAAGAGGGGAAATAAAGTATAGTACTTAAAGCAATCGGGGGCCCCAGCTGGTGAGATCAGTTAAAGGCTGGAGTCCATCCATGCTTTGCACACTAGATCTATGAGTTCAAAGCACTGGTATGGGCCCTCTAGGTGCTGTCAAGAGGTTCAAAAACAAATAAAAAAATCCCACAAAAACACAAATCAAGAATTCATCAGGCCTTCACCTTCCCCTTCTTCCTCTCATTTTTATCCATGATCTGCATTAGAGGAAAGCAAATGATTCAGAAACAAAGTTGGAAAAACCTAATGAGTCAGATTCAAAGTGAATCTAATGAAACTCAAGACATAATCAAATATGAAAAGAAAACATACTTAAAAAAAAGAAAAAGAACTCTTTTCATATTGAGAAATTATACTGGGGGGGGGGGTTGTTGTCCATACAATGCCAAGAATTGAAACAGGCCTTCTACGTGCAAAACCTGCACCCAGCCATTTGAGTTAAAAATAATTCATGTTAGTCAAAGAAAAATCTCTTTAAAGAATCTACATACAGATAAAGCAACAGAATTCATGCTTTGATACACATCATCCAAATCTTTCATTCATTTCTCAGTATAACTACCAAGTTATCTTGAGGAAGGTATTCTAATTTAGGAGATACTTGGCTTTTAATTTCAGGGCTTCTCCAATACTCTCAGCCTAAAACACAAAGGTTAAAAAAGGCTAAATTAAAACTGCATATATAGTTATGCCTCCTCAGAGATGGCAGTGACCTTTCTTATTATCTCAACATTCTAGACGTTAGAGAAAGATCAAATTCATCAATGATGAATTTCTTATTTTAAATGTCAAAAGCAGAATATTTCTGACAGATTTTAACTACCAGGATTGAAAGACTTTAAAATAACCTGAAATTCTTTCTATTGACTCAGATTGATCATGTGAAAAAATGATTTCCTCTTAACTACCTCAGTGGCTTAAAGTAGCTTTTGTCTTGTCCTAAATACTCAGTAAGGAGAACTAATGAGAAATTTTTAGAAAGACCAGTTCCATTTCCAGAAGTATGTGGGAGGAACAAGACACACTCTATTCAGAGGGATTAACAAAGGTGCAAAGCATGACTAAAGAGTCTCTTCGTGTGAAGAATTAAACAAATCAAGTGAGTTAAGGAAAGGCAGGAATCAAGCAAGGTTTTAAGTCCCATTTGTTCAAGAATAAATGATAATGGAACAACTAACACCATGACCATCGCACCTAAAATATCTTCAAGTCAAGCCATCTCACCTCACTAAATTGTCTTATGCAATTATGGGTGTGGAAAGGAAAAATTATGAAAATAGCAGATTTTTTTTTCATTTTAGTTGGCAATGGCCCAGAGTATAAAATCACTAAGTCAAGCACTCAGTATCATTAAGTTAGCAAGGTTTAGACCAAGTAAATTCTTTTTTTTTTTTCCCTTTTGGGCCATACCCAGTGGTCCTCAGGATTTATTCCTGACTCTGTGCTCAGAGACCAATGTTGGCATTACTCAGGGATCACATATAGTGCCAGGAATTGAACCTGGATAAGTCACGAGCAAAGTAAGCATGTGGCTTACTCTAGTACCTTCCCTACTATGCTACGAAATCTCCAGCCCTAACTTGTAAGGTTTTTTTTGTCAATATAGTTTATATATAAAGATAAAAACATAAGTTTCAGCATTAGTAAAGGTTTAAAGATAAGGTTCAGGCTAAAAAACAATTAGTTCTTTTAGTTTAATTACTGCTCATAACAATTAGCACTGTTAGGTTTTGACTGAGTTTGGTACTTTAATTTTGCAAATAATTAAATAAACCAGAGCTTTTCAAATTCAAATTAATGCAAGGAAAACATGGAAACATTCCAAGAAATTCAAATTTCTTAGTCTCACCATAAAAAGAAAACCTGACATCATGGAACTCAAACTTAAAAACTGAAAGAGAAAAAATAAGTATGTATTTTGCTAGCATCTAGAAAAGAAGTCTAGCTCCTGAGTCTGGAACTCAAACATCTAGAAACCAAGGTCAGAGAGGGTATTTTTATTTCTTTTCCTCTTTCTCTGACTGGGGTGACTTACACTTGGCTGCAGATAATCTAGATAACTAGGTGGCGGGAAGGTATTAGGTATGAGTTTGGGCTGTGAACCCTGTTTAAATCCCTGGAGTGGCAATACGGTTACCGAACACCACCATGATGACTTCTGATCAGCTGAACAAATGAGCATCTCCAGGTTTTTTGGGTTTATAAAAAAAACTGTAATGGGAGTCACAACCTAAGTTTCTGAGCAGAAGTCAGGGTGCCCAGAAGTGCTCAGGGTGCAAGGATGGAACTCAGGATCTCATACATGCAAAGTACATATTTACCACAGGCATATTCTCAGTAAGCTATTTTTAAGACCCTTTATATATCTATTACCCAAAAAGGGAGTAAATAATGTGACTTTTAGAAAATTCTCTAAGAAAATTAATACTAGATGACATCTTTCATACTTCTTATATTCCTCCAATAAGGTAACCTAAGACAGTATTCTGAGTATAGTAGTAAGGCAAGTGTCATTACTTGTGATTGACCCACTTTTTTGTTTGGATTTTAGTTTGGGGGACACATCTGGCAGTGCTCAGAGCTTACTCCTGTCTCTGTGCTCAGGGACAACTCCTAGCAGGTGTGGGGAATCATATTGGGTGCTGGGGTTCAAATCCAAGTCAGTCGACTATATGAAAGGAAAATATTGAGGTTCAAATCCAAGTCAGTTGACTATATGAAAGGCAAATATATATCTTACACACTGCATCATCTCTCTGGCTTCCTAACCCAACTTTTGATCAGGATCACCTACAGATACCCCCTCAATATTACCAAGAGTAATCCCAGAGCACTTCTGAGTGTGGCCCAAACACTCCATAAATAAATAAACCAAACAACAAACAAATAATTTTTATTTCTACCCCAATTTTCTTCCTTTGTTGTCATTGAGCTGACTGGGGGTGCACATACTTGATTGTGGTACACCTGATAATCATCCCTTTGTGGTGTCCAGAACCCCAACACTGGTGCTGGAATCCACGTAGCACATGAGGTATGAAACTAGTATCGTCGGGCCTGACCACTGCACGGAGCCATATCCCTGGCCAGCCACCAGCCAGTGATTTTTATCTTTTCCTTTCTTTTTTGTAAGAACATTACAAAAAAAATCAGGTGTCTGCCAAGAAGGAACTTCTGGTGGGAGCAGTTTTCCCAGAGGACTTACCGGATGGGATTGGGGGGAGGCGGTGGGAGTGGTGGTGGCGGAGGAGGTGCAGGAGGTACTGAATTCTCAGACTGGTTCACCCGTTTCTGGAGTTCGTCAACTGCACAGGGAGCAAATAATCAGAAATGGGCTGAAACCAGGAACTAAATACATTTCATACACACAAACACAAAAACATAACCTCAGTTAGAAATTTCAATATGTAGCTACAAAACCTTTTCAGTTCCTATTTTTCTCCAGATTCCTACTTTGTTTGCTATTTTTTTGTTCTAGGTACCTTTCCTTTGGGGAAATCTCTGGCAATACTCAGGGGTTACTCCTGGCTCTATGCTCAGGGGTCTCTTCTCGTAGTGCTCAGGGAAACATATGTGGTGCTGGGGATTCACCTAGGGTTTGGCACTCCTTCCTATCTCTCTTTCTGCTGAAAAAGAAAAGGAATACTTTTCGACAGTGGCTAAATGAGTGGAAAATAAGGATGTAAGTTGGTTGAAGACATATTTGTTAATAACAGAATAAATGTCTCAAACACAAAAAATATTAGTATTTGGTTTTAGAGTATATAGGCCAATAATTATTTTAAAGATGACATTTAATAAATAATTTGAATAGCATAGTTTTCTCCTCTACTTAATGTCCATTAGAAAACACAAATATTGGGCCCGGAGAGATAGCGCAGCGATGTTTGCCTTGCAAGCAGCCGATCCAGGACCAAAGGTGGTTGGTTCGAATCCCGGTGTCTCATATGGTCCCCCGTGCCTGCCAGGGGCTATTTCTGAGCAGACAGCCAGGAGCAACGCCGGGTGTGGTCCAAAAACCAAAAACCAAAAACCAAAAAAAAAAAAAAAAAAAAAAAAAAAGAAAACACAAATATTATAGTGCTTGACTTCAACCAAATTCAGACGTTTAAGTGTCTGGAATGAAGAAACTCTCTATTCTTTTGAAGAATAATCTGGAAATATAATTTTTCATAAATTAACTATGCACCAACATTGTGAAAGGGTCTATGCCTTATATCAAAAATTCTGGAAAGATCCAGAGTCAATAGGATTGTTGAGAGAAAAATGCCCTCATTCACTGTTGGTACAAGTGGTGTCTCATACAATCTATGAAAAGCAGTATGGACAGTTGTCCAAACGGTAGGAATAGAGGCCAGCATAGCACTTTGGACATTTATCCCCAAAACACAGACATAAATTTGCAAGGATATATGTACACATATGTTCATTACAGTGCTAAGTATAATACCAAGATATAGAAATAACCCAAATGCCCAACTCTGGATAAATGAACCAAGGAGTTATAATATTGCATAAGGGAATATTATGTGACTGTAACAAAGAACAAAATCATGGCATTTGTCTCCACACAGATGAAACAAGAGGATAACATGATGAATGAGTCCAATCAGAAGGAAGGGCATATATATTGCATGATCTCTCTCATTGGTAATACTGAAAGATGCACAATAAAAGAACAACATGGTCCAAGGCAAGAAAATTGGAGAATTGGTTCAGAGAACTGAGTTCATGGTGCAAATGGGGGATTTGAAAAGGAGGGATTGTTGGGATCTTGGTGGAGGGAAATGGGCACACTGGTGGTGGCTGCCATGTTCAGATGATGTATGCATGAAACCATCATTAACAGTATTGTAAGTCACAGTACCCCAATAAAGATTTTCAAAAAGGGTTGGGGGTGGAAGTCTATACTGAGCACTCCTCAAGGCATAATTCCTGACTTAAAGAAACTTAGTTTAAATGTGTATCACCAGGTTGGGTGGGGAGGAGGGAGATTTGGGACATTGGTGATGGGAATGTTGCACTGGTGATGGGTGGAGTTCTTTACATGACTGAAACCCAAACACAATCATGTATGTAATCAAGGTGTTTAAATAAAATATATATAAAAATGTGTATCATCAGGGAGATAAATGCCTACTAGATCTGATCTGCACACAGTGCGTTCAGAAATACCATTCCCTCTCCACAATCATTCCATGGCCAACTCTAATCCCACTCTTCACTACTTTTTTCTTACCTTCAACACTGAAAAGGCCCTTGTGAGTTCTACTTTCCCACACTAAGAAACCTCTGATTATTTCATATGCACGTCTCTAACTCTCTAGAAGGACTCTGAATTCCTCAAGGACAAAGGCATGATTTTTTTTTCTTTTGTGTTTGTATTTGTATAGTATCTTAAGGCATGCAAAGGGCATATCTACTAAAATATGTTCACAACTGAATCTGACATATTCTGAGTACGTGATCTTCCATTTATAATATAGAGGCTTGAGCTCCCAATTCTTCTCCTAATCATTAGAAAGTATGAAATTTGTCTTAATTTCAGATCAAGTCTTTAAAAAGAAGTTGCAATCTATTTTCATTGTGGATTGGAAGGCATTGAATATTTTTCAAAGGAAAAAAGTCTGCCTAGTTTTTTTCTACAGATTTCAAAATTCTAGTATAAAATTAACCAAAAATACCTGAAGTGAAATGACCTGCCTCCTTAAATTACCTACCTTCTAACAGTAACTTATTACTTATCCCTGTGTAGTAATCCAACTCACACATTTCTGTTAAGCCTTCTAGAACTCAATGAATAACTCTTTTGATTTAAGTATCCCCTGGTGTTTTAAAAGTTTCTCCATTTAATATATATATTGTTGCCCGTTTTACGGTGTGATACTGAAAGTATTATTTCAAGTATATAATTAGACACCAAAGATAAAGGCAGTCGGAATCTAAAAAGCTTAATTCCCTTTAAAAATGCACTTGGAAATGAACAAAGTCAAGCAGGTACTTATTGAAGACTTGTCTCAGAAGCTTCTGGAAGTTTGGTCTTCCCCTTTAAATGGCATCTTTGTCTCTTAATTTGATAGGAAATGTTCACAAAGACTTTGAATCCAAAACAGAAGTCTACATACCTGTGAAGTGTTGCCTCACAGTAGCTGGTCTATTAAACTATGATACTTAAAAATTGAAGAAATTAGAAAGAAATCTTAATATTGTTTTATAGAAATCACTAACTATTCTTTATTAATCTATCTGTCTACATAGGGGTTTGTCCTGGACATAAGAGATTCAGACTAAGAAGACCTGGCAGCTTAGGTAAAGTCTTACCAGAATGTTTTAGATTTCTGGCTTTTTCCTCAGAATTCTGATACTTCAATTCCAATTCTTTTTTATCTTCTTCTAGAAGTTCCAGTTGCTGCTTAAGGTTGTGTATTTCTTTGTTGAGTGTTTCGTTTTCTAGCTGCTCTTCTAATTCTTTAACCTGTAATTTGTAAATACATTTTTATGGGTGATATTATTCTTCTTGCATCAAAGAAAATAAAGGAGGGAAGGAATTCCAGCATCCCTTTTGATCTTTCTTAGTGTTGTTAAATTTGTGTTGGGGGGTCAAACCCTGCAGGACTCAGGGGGTGACTCTCAGTTGGGTGTTTAGGAGGTCACTCTTGGCAGTACTTGGGAGACAATGCAATGTTGGAAAGTGAGCCTTCTGTATGCAAAGCACATACTAACCTGTTGAGCTGTATGTCTGGCACTTGGTTTTCCTTATTTCTTACTAGACAGCAAAGAAATCCCAATTCATCTCAAACGGGGGGTAAGGGAGACAAATCAAAAGCTCTGGCATAGATTGTGTTCATAGATGGTATCTGGGCATTGCATGGCCTGGTGGTGCCCAGTATTAATGGGAAAGCCCTACCCCCCACCCAATACAAATTTCAGAATAAAGTTATTACCATCTATTAAATTCAATATACATTTATATACTAAGTAATTGTGGGCCTTAAAGTATTGGGGGAAAAAAGGAGGAAACAGGGAGAGTGTAGCCAGTAAGCCTTGAACACTGCCTACTCTGGTTCAATCTCCAATAGCCCAGATAGTCTCCTGAGCGCACCAGGAATAATACTAAGTACAGAGCCAGGAGTAAGTCCAGTATAGTTGCTGTGGCTCAACACATAAAACAACCAAAAAAAATTAGTAAAATCCTTTTGATTCAGCAATAACACTTCTGAAACATGTTGAGGAGAGATAGTACAGCAGTGAATGCAGCCAGCTAGCCCTAGTTCTATCCACATTGGTCTCCCAAGCACCAGTAGGAATGACCCATGGTCCAGGATTAAGCACTGAGTACTGCCGGCCCCAAAAACAAAAGGGGAAAAGTTGTAAGGCAAATGTTCAAATGTATTCACTGGCCTTTCTTGGATGACTGTTAAAAGTTGGAAACCTCTATGTCTACCAATATAATTGATTTAGTAAAATGATAGTGTTTATAAAATGAAATATTGTGAAAAATTTTAAAATCACAGGTCAGGGACCTTTGTGCAGGTAACAGCGGGAGGTCAGGCTCTGACTGGAGAGGTCCCTGCCATAAAAACTGAGGGACAGAAAGCCTGTACCATAGAGCAGTTTTTAACTCTTTAGGTACAGAGACCGACCTCCTGCCCCAATGAGCCATCAACCAGCTCCCAAGGGGAAGGGAAACCCTCTCAGCCCCACATCTCGTGCCCCGGCAAGAAACTACAACCAACATTCCTGTAGATTCATGCTGTGTGGCTCTTTTTCTCACATCCGCCCCCAGTGTGGACTGCTGCATGATGCTGGATTCAGCCCAGAAGGGCCCCCAGCAAAGAGACTCTGTCTGATTCCTTTCTGCTGCAAATCATGGATCAAACTCAACAAGACCAAGGTGTGTGCTGAAATTGTGCCCTGGATTTCTCATGCCCCCCCACCCCGCAAGAATATCTCAAAGGACAATGGGAAAACCTATATATTTCCTTTACATGTTTAATACCTCTATAATAATACACCTGAGTTTGTTAACTCCCAAATTAAGGTGGCCTCTTACACCACTTCATTTTTCTTCAAATACTTTTTGTAATATATTTTTATATATTTCCATTATATATATATATATTTTTTTTTTTGCTTTTTCTAACTATACCTGTTTTGGTTCTGCTTGGTATGAAAACCTACAGGAAGACTTGCCTGGGATAAAAGCTCAGATCAGGACCAGGGAACAGAGAATGTGTAGCCTGGCATTCTTACCCCAAAATGCACCAGCAATACAATGTGGCACCATTCCTTTTTGCAAAGGCATACTAAAAATCGGGAAATTTTATGTACAGAATCAAGTTTTTATCTACTAGGGATAAGAACCCATACATGTTTTTAATACAAGGGCACCTCCCACCTTGCATGTGTCTTGTGGTCCCAACTGAGACTTTATGAGATCAGATAGCGACTTTCCAATCCTGAGCCCTAGAGCCCAGACATAGAATGGACTCAGTTCCCTGCAACAGCATCAGGAACCAAACTACCCCTGGAAAACTCCTAATACCACTCTAGCACCAACTTGCGCCAGTTTTGATATGACTTCCTGACAGGAAAAGGCAACAACTTGATCTACAAGTAAGTTGTCCTATCTAGTCAACTAACGGTAAGATGAAATCAGAAGACCCGGCATCCTTTGATCTGTGCAAAAACAAAAATCACTAACTACAGAAAACTAACTTTGACAAACATGACTGGGCAAAACTTATCCGGGGACCAAAAAGAAAGACCCTAGCCTAGGATTTGTACAATAACCAAGATCTCTAGTTCCGGAGGTCTGGCTTTGACAACTGCAACAGAGCAGACCTTCTGGAATCATAATGAAAGATTATCCTAGGCTTCGCCCTAGGATCTGTGCAAAACCCAGTTACAGAAAGACCCATGGTCCAGGATTAAGCACTGAGTACCGACTACAACAACAATGATGGAGCAGAACTGCTAGAACCGTAAAGAGGGAGGCTAGCCTGGGCTTCATCCTGGGGCTTATGCAAATACCAAGATCTCAAGATACAGGCCTGAATCTATCATCCATAATAGAACAAAAAGTTTCCTGGCACCATGAAAAGTCCTTGGGATATGAAAGGAGTGTGTATGGAGCCTGTGGTTGTTCTCATAAAAGTATGTTTCAAGTGCAGAGTAACCTGTATCTCTGTTAGGCCAAGGGAATCCCCTTTCTAATTTCCCCAATTTACTGTGCCTATGCAAAATCCAAACCAAACCAACCAAACAAACAATAAAATAAAACCTTGCCACACCAGCCCTCCTTCCTTTTTTTTTTTTTTCTTCTTTCATTCTTGTGGTCATTGTCTGGCTATTGTATTTGTTGCTGTGGTGCTTTTTGAGTTGCTAGTTTTGGTCTTTTATTTCTTTTTGTCTTGTCTGATTTGTTTTTGTTGGGTGTTTCTGGTTTTTTGGGGGGGGTTGTTTGTTTTTTGTTTTGCTTTGTTTTTTGGTTATGTTTTTCTTTCTTTCTTTTTTCCTTTCTTCTTTTTAAATTGATATTTATAACCTCTCCAGGGGTCTCAAACTCACAGCCCGAGGCTGTTGGTACAACATTTTGTGGCCCTGCCCTAGAGGAATCTTTTTTTGTTTTGTTTTGTTTTAGTTGTTTGGGTCACACCCCCCCCATGTTCAAGGCTTACTACTGACTTTGCACTCAAGGATCACCCCGACTTTGCCTCCTGCGGCCCCCAGGTAAATTGAGTTTGAGACCCCTTCTCTAGACGGACTCCCCCCAGGTTCCTTTTGTTTGTTTTTTGTTTTGTTTTCTTTTGTTTTTCTTTCAAACAGAACCAGATATCTTGGGTCATCTTGTTCTTCCTCATAAATTGAGGGGAAAGAAAAATGGATGGTACCAGATGAGTGGAAGTGAAACAGGTTCAGACTTAAACACCAAGTCAATAACAACGGGCTGTACACTGAGGGGACCAGTTACCCTATTTGGTCTGGGGGGCAAAGAAGAGGGGTGTTGGAGCTGGTGTGGAGTGAGGATAACACTGGTGTTGGGATGCCCCTGAATCAATGCTACTGTGTACTGCAGGTATTGCTGTGAAGTACTTGTGGTTCACGTTGGTCACAATAAAAATTTTTTACAAAAAAAAAAAAATCACAGGTCAGGGAGATTGAATTATACATGGGAGACCTGGGTTCAATCCGTAGTATTACATGGAACCCCAATCTTGCAGGAAGTGACCCCCTAACCACTGAGCTATTTGGGGTATTTTTGGTTTTAGAGCCACACCTAGGTGTGCTCAGAGTTTATTCCTGGCTTTGTGCTCAGGAATCATTCCTGGCAGTGCTCGAGTACCAGATATGTAAGCTATCTAGGATCAAACCCAGGTCCATCATGTACAAGACCTGCACAGTCCCTGCTGTACTATTGCTTTGGTCTGCTATTTTGGTTTTGTTTTATGGGTCCCACCTGGCAGTTTTTGGGACTAGCTCGTAAGCATTACCAGGTGTATCCCATAAAACAAAAGCAAAAATAAAATAAAATTACATAATTTACTATGTTGATTTAGGAAGATATATTACAATTGAAAAACATAAAAAAAGAAAAACATTAGGTTGCAGAATAATAGACATGTATAATTTAATTTAAATACACAGACACACACACACACACACACACACACACACACACACACATATATATATATATAAAGTTTTTGTTTGGGCTAAAATATGAAATTTCTAAGTAATTTTCATTTTCCTCTGTAACATTTTCTATAATTAAAAAATTTACACTAAGACACATGTGACACATGCTTTACTTTATAATTATTTAAAACAATGCAGATGTGTATAGATTCTGAATCTGCAAGACAACTGATCAGAAATATCTTAAACCACATATATGAAAGATTACCCAAATAACCATAGTACAATACTTTCATAAATACTGACAGCTATAATTCTAGCCATAACTTTAATCTTTGTGACTCTTCCAATCTCAACAAAATGACTATATACATGGACTCAGCCCTATGTAAAGAACTGAAGTCAGTAGGGTCAAGGGATGTAGTATTGATTAGAGCAGTTAACTGCAAATGTATTACATACATTCTTAATTCTCTCTTTATTTGAAAAGGCAATTCTGGTACATAGAGACAGGATGAAACAGAGAAAATCCTTTCCTATCCACTCTATTCCTCAGTCTGTGTCCCTCCTATTAACCTAGAAGGTCTACACACACAGACCCAAAGACACAGATATACAGACACAGGCACATCCTATTAAGGAAAAAAAAAAAAAAAACTTAACTCTATTCTATGATCAAACTTGCTAAAACTTCAAGAAACTTTCAAGTATTAAATGTCAATATAGTTATTTAAAGGGATTTGACAGGTAATAACAAATAGCAGTTAACAGCCTTTCCTTCACCAACAAGGTACGCTGAAACTCGTGTAAATATTGATGCAATTTTTGTTAAGTGGTTTCTTTCATTTGAAAGCCTTTGTTCCACCCCTTCACCTCTCCTCCTCTCCCGCCTCCTCTTTCTCACCTACCAGGATGACTATCCTTCTGCCTAGCACATAGAAGTAGGTTGTACCAGCTGGAATAGCTCCACTCAAGCCAACTGAAATAACCACATAGGAAGTATTTAAATATAGACATTTGGGCAAGTTTATAAACATCAGAAATTTTCTCTAAGCAAGCAATTACCACTAACACGAACATTTCTTTCCCTCCTCTTTGAATAAAACCTATGCCCTTAACAGTCTCTTTGGAAACTAATACACTCTCCTAGCATATGCAATTTCCCAAAATACAATCAACTCCCCCATTTCCAGACTGCACATGACGTGCACTACCCGACCTTCTATGCCTCTTTCCTCGCTTCCTCGACCCTTTACACATTTAACATCTCTAACCAAGTGCGAACCATTTTTGTTGAATGCCAAATTTTCACTTGATAGTTATTTTTTTTCTAAAAGGTGACCGGGAAGATTGGATAATTTAGGCAAAACATGCCACAATACATTCCATATTTCATAACCTCTCATTTCAAAGGTGGTATGTGCATAACAAACAAATATGATAGGTATCCGTGCATCATAACACCAAACGATAATGTTACCTTTTGTTGATGATGAATTCTTTCTTTTTCCAAGAGCTGTGTGAGTTTTGCATTTTCATCTAAAGCTTTCAAGAGCTGCTGGTCAGGAGCAGAGCTCTGTAGCAGAAGATGGCTTTGCCTTTTGAGCTTGTTTTGTTCAATGAACATCTGTAAAAGTTCAGTTTAAAAAAGTACATATTCCATCAGCCTCAAAAAAAATCACTTCATTACAACTTGTACATAGGTAGTATGTGGAGTTTTTATTTGAAAAATTAAATACAATTTCTGAACTGTATTGCATATGACATTTTCTAGGAATAAACATGGGTCTGATTTCATTCAGAACCTTTATAACTCTTTAATAACTGTACCCTTTCCCAAACTAAACTTAACCCTCTACTTAAATCTTTAATCTTTATTACAATATTAAAATGTATTAATTAACAATAATGGCTAATATTTATAAGAACATTATGATGCAAATACTCTGCTAAATATTTTATGTGCATTATTTTACTCATTACATCAATGGCATGTGTTAAATACTTTTGCAATTTAAATATTAAAGTATAAACTATCCGATTGATATAATGGTCATCCTAAATGCATATTATCATCTAATACTTTTAACAACTCTGCCACTTGGATATTGCTATTACTCTACTTTTACAAATAAGACAACTCAGGACAACTACCTTTCCCCAAAACACAGGTAAATGACAAAAATAAAGATTTAAACCTTGATTTGATTTACAAGCCCAAATTCATAATCATCTGGCTAATATCTTGCTATTTACTGTATCTCATGCTTTGCTCTACAACAATGAATTTTCCTCTAGTGACCAAAGTGGTTTTCAGGTGGGGGGGGTAAAAGAAGAGGGGGAGCTACACTAATATTTGCCATGCACTTTATAAACAATTTACAGTATTATTCATTTAATCTTCACAATCCTATGATTGAAAACATTGGTTTTTATCTGCCTATTATTGTTTTTTGTTAACATCCTGCACAATTTAGCACATGGATGAATTGAAGCATGTCCTATCTATTAAACCTGTGAAATTAGGTCTATTTTATAGTAGAATTTCTCAATTGCAGACTCTCACTCGCATTTTAAAGTGTAATTTATGGCACGAGAGAGCACAGGGGTTAAATTCTGGCCATTCATATGGTTTGACCCCGGAAGTGCACGGTTCTTCCTGCACCACCAGGAATCATCCCTAAGCATAGAGCTGGTAGGAGCCCCTGAGAACTGCCAGGGGTAGAGGATGCCCCAAAGACAAATTAAAGAATTAACATGTAATTTACATAACCTTCCATCTGATGAGGTAAGGATGAATTATGAGGTCTACAGAGTGTATGTACTAGGGGACAGATTCCTAGGTTGGAGAATGGTGACACCAGAGGTATTGACATCCTAGGAAAATATCACCATTCACACTAACTATTGTTAGTACAGTAATTTTTCTGTTATACGCTTTTCCCTCTTAAAGTTTTAACTGGCTGGGGTCCTTTGTTTCATGTCATAAAAATTACTCCCTACCACCAAGATAACAAAAACATCTACATAGTTTCTGAAGTGTATGAGTCTCTCTGGGCCCACACAAGTGTGGTTCATTTAACTATTCTAGGAAGTTAGGAGATTTTGAGCAGTGGTGCTGATGAGGACAGAGGCAGTGAGCTCAGCTGCCAATGTGGGTTGGTTAAAGCTACCATAGCACATATATTCCATCAAATAAAATCCATTATTAAGCAATCTTCAAAATTTTTAAACTATAGTAAGAACTTGCTGGTTGGAGTTATGAAGTGAATTTCATAGCAAATAACATCACAGATTTTGCCATTTCACAAATCATTTCAAAGAATGAGAAAATCCCACGTCATTACTAGATAATCCAGTCTCTGTAAATAACACTAAAATCCTAAGAATCGATTCCTTTTGCTTGACTGTTTCTTTTTGGGGGTGCAGGCCACACCCAGCAGTGCTCAGGACCTGACATTATACTCAGGGATCATTGCTGGTGGTGCACAGTGGACTACATTAGTGCTGGGGATTGAATTTGAGGTGGATAAATGCCAGGCAAATACCCTACACACTGCACTATTGCTTCATTCTGAATGAGGTAGGTATACTTTAAGACAAAAAAATAAAAGCAAAACTGAGCTAGAGCAATAGTACAGTTGAAGGGTGCTTGTCTTGCACATGGCCAACCTGGGTTCAATCCGTGGCAGCCCATATGGTCCCCCTAGAACTGCCAGGAGTGATTTCTGAGTGCAGAGCCAGGAGTTACCTTGAGCACTGCCAAAACCCAAAAAATATGAAGAAAAAGGAAAAAAAAAAGCAAAGCTACACTGAATAACAAGAATAATATATTTAAAAAAAAGGAAAGAGATCTTTCATTACAACTTGTATGATGTTGAAAAACTATAAATAGTTAACATAGTCATAAAGATAACTTTCATTTTGCTGAGGGTGATCATGTTTTTATTGTTTTTGAAATGAACAAATGAAGTTAGAGATATGGACAACATTTTAAGTCTTTATGTTCTACATTTGAGAATTGTTTGTAAATTTTAGAAGGTATATATATTTATACATGTCTTTTTTTTTACAAGGTTTGCATATGAGATAAAGCAAAATAAATTAAGTTAGATTTTAGCATTGGTAAGTTCCACTCCATTCAATTGTTATTGTTTAACACTCTAGTTCTAATATCAGCTATGTCTGACTTGAGATTTATTGAACAGAGGAAGAACAAAGGCAAGATGGTGCCTCTCTTAGAAAGAGACATCATGCATCTTTTAGATGTAGCTGTTTAAAAAAACTGTCTTGAGGAACTTTAAACCATATAAAAAGATAGACTAGTTCCAATCTAGCACTATTAAAAAGAAAAAAATTCATCTTACTATTGTTTTGATCAATTAAACACACACATTTATATGTATATATATTATATATATGAAAATCTTGAGCATCAATGCAAATGTCTGTGCTACCAGTAAATGCCACTGTTCTTTCTTCCCTCTTAAAAATTCCATTTCCTTATTCTGGGTTAACATGTCAACATTATTGTTTTCTCCAGTCACTATCAGGCGAATGACAGTGAATCATTCACTTCAGCATTCTTAGTGGAACTTGGTTTCTTTCATCTATCTTCTCGGCTACTGAATGACCTTCAACTTCTTCTCTGAGCAACTCTGCATTCAAATATCCTTCTATAAGCTGATGGAAAACTAAAAATTTCTCTCAAAATAAGATCCTTGTATTTGAGTCAAAATCAGGTAACCTTTTCATTTTATAACAGAGACAGCATCACATTATCTCTCCTCACTCTTCCCCATCATGTTTATTTAGTTCCATTATATATGGATTGCTGTAGCTTCATTCAAAGGTCTTCTACATACAGTTTTAAGTACAGAAAAAAGATATTCACCTTTCATTAAACTCTAAATAAAGTTAACCATAATATTTTAAATAAGTACTTCTGGGACTAAATCTGCTTCCACATCTATATTCAAGACCTAACAAACTCTTGAACAAAGAACCATAATCTGATTTTCAAATGTCATTTCCACAATGTGGTTCTTTGCTTTACTTCTTTCTCTGGGTTATTTGCATCTAAGCATGTTTTACATTTATTTGCTTGGCTCCTTTTCTTCAACCTACAGTACACAGAAAGCTTCAGAGCATTTACACAAGAGGGAAATCTTAGGCAGAGATCAATTCTCCATCACGAGGGGTTAAAGTTCAGTCAACTGGTTCCTGGTCATTTACTGGAAACCAGTCCCAAAGTCCTGAAATACACAGCAAATCCATGTCAACAAAGGTAAGCTGGAACCAAAGAAGCTCCGAGTTCATATTGCACATAAGAGGAAATCATGACTACGATGACAGGCTAGGACAATGGACGCAAAGCAGTGTAACATCAACTCATACAATGAGAGCGCTGAGATTAGTTGAAGAGAAACACTAATACCATGATACTGTCATTTGAGATGCTATATGGAGAAGTAACTTAGACTCTTAAGGTTATTTGAAACAGAGAGAAATCCCACACTCCTCTGGACTTTCCATAACAAGTCTTGGGTGTCCTTTCTGCCTTTATCATAATTTTTAGCTTCCAAAACTTTTAAAATAGCATTTAATTTTAAAAACCATCTGGTGAATAGTGTCACTATTCATTTAAGATAATGCAAGTGAACATCTAGAAAGTCCAAGGTTTTCTCAAAGTCATTCAACTAGTAACTGAGACCCGTAGTCATACTTGACACCTTGATCTCAGACACCAACTTCTGAAAATGTGCTACTGTTGCATACCACCCCCTTACATCCCTTATCCTTAATTCAAATCGTTATGTTTTCATTCAAACTCGAAAAATATCTTGACATGTTATCCTGCAAAGTTCTTTAAAACCTAAACATGAAAAACAAAACAAGGTCTCTGTAAGATACTCACTTCTTGTGCAAAAGACTCTGCTTTCTTTCGAAGGTCCTTCTCCAGTTCCAAATTGACTTGTAGCTCTTCATATTCTTCTACTGCTAGCATAGACACTTAATAAAGCAAGGAAAAGAAAATGATGCTGTGCTACAGGGATGATGGGGAATAAGGATGTAATGGTGAAGGAAAGATTCATTATGGCCACATAAGCATCTTCATTGACTGCCAGTTCAAATATGAATGGCTAAGACCCCCATTTTTTTTTCTTGTTAAAAGACTGGGAATTAAAGCCTCACACATTCAAGGCAAGTTTCTTATTACAAAGATATATTCCTTGCCTGATAAACATTCAATTTCAATTTTTTTTTCTGCTTCTGTGAACTTTGTAGTGCTTAGAGCTGACTCTTAGAGAGTGCTGCTTAGGGAACCACATGTAATGCCAGGGATCTTCCAAAGGCAGCTGTGGTCAAGGCAAGCATATTGACTTTGGGCATCCTCCAGCATCTCTCTGGAACCCTATGAAAACCTTTAAAAAATGTCTACTTGGGGGCCCGAAGAGATAGCACAGTGGCGTTTGCCTTGCAAGCAGCCGATCCAGGACCAAAGGTGCTTGGTTCGAATCCCGGTGTCCCATATGGTCCCCCGTGCCTGCCAGGAGCTATTTCTGAGCAGACAGCCAGGAGTAACCCCTGAGCATCACCGGGTGTGGCCCAAAAACCAAAAAAAAAAAAAAGTCTACTTGGCAACATAAATAAAAAATCTAAAATCATTCATGTCTGGAGAGAATAAAACATGAACATTGCAGAAATTCAACTGCAGAAACTCTGTCATTACTGCTGCATTTGTGAACCATCCAGATGGCCTGATGTTGGACTTGGGGGATGGGTGCCCTCCCTGCTGTGCTATCACTTCAGCCCCTACTTTTACTTTTACTTTTTTTGGGGGGCCACACCCAGAAATACTCAAGGGTTACTCCTGGATCTTTCAGAAATCACTCCTGGCAGGCTTGGGAACTATACAGGATGTCAGGAATCAAACCCTGGTCAGCTGTGTGCAAGGCAAACGTCCTACCTGCTGTGCTATTGCTCTGACTCCTGGCTTATATTTTTTTAATAGTAAAGTAAAATACTAGTATTTAGGCCAATGTCTCTCAATCTTTTTCTGATCTTGGCCCCTTTCCAACTTTTCTTTCATTTCAGGAGCCCCATGTTCTACTTGGTTGGCTCTTAGGCTTCTGCTTTGTCCCCCATTTATATGATTTTTAATCTGTGGACTTTTAGAATATCCTGGGGTCTCACCAGGCACATATATCCCCTGTTTGAGAAAATGTTGCTTTAGAGTATATGAAAGAGAGAAAAAAGGAGAAGGAGAGAGAAGAGATAGGGACAAGAGGGTAGAGAAAAGAGGAGAGAGAAAAAAGAGAGAAGTCTTATAGAGCAAAGAAAAACAACTATTCACCCT
Source organism: Suncus etruscus (assembly GCF_024139225.1). NCBI lineage: Eukaryota > Metazoa > Chordata > Mammalia > Eulipotyphla > Soricidae > Suncus > Suncus etruscus. The sequence goes on from NC_064864.1 coordinate 63,235,677, forward strand.
GAATTGGAATGCAGATAATTCCAGAAAGAGGGTGTTCATTTTGAACGTTGGGGCTTTTTTAAAAAAAATTATTATTAGTATCTACCATTATTGCTTTTAAAGACACATAAAAACACATCAACAAGGCATATCATGGAAGAGGAAGCATAGAAGACCCAAAAACTTATGGAAAGATATGTATCTTCCAACATAATTTGGGAAATGGAAAGTAAAAGTCCATACACCTTTTTTTTTTTTTTTTTTTTTTTTTGGTTTTTGGGCCACACCCGTTTTGACGCTCAGGGGTTACTCCTGGCTATGTGCTCAGAAATCACCCCTGGCTTGGGGGGACCATATGGGACGCCGGGGGATCGAACCGCGGTCCTTCCTTGGCTAGCGCTTGCAAGGCAGACACCTTACCTCCAGCGCCACCTACCCGGCCCCCCATACACCTTTTTATACTCAACAAAGAGGCAGCTAGCAAAGTGTTAGATTATAGTTATATCAATTTTGAAGAAGACAAAAGAACAGTATGAATTAACATAGTGCTACCAGGCATGTAAACTTACATGTCTTCTTACATAGTAATCTGAGGTGTGGACATATTGTTGTAGGACAATACAATATAAGTCATATATAATACAATATATGTCACTGAGACACAAGATAAAGGAGTCAAATAAATCATGAAAGACAGAACACAACTTGGAGAGATGAACTAAACATAGGCTATACACAGTAATTTTCAATAATGCATACATAGGGGCCAGAGCAATAGCACAGTAAAAGGACACTTGTCTTGAACAAGTCAACTTGGATTCAGTCCCCAACAACCCATTTGGTCACCCAACACTATCTGAATAAGGATTAAGTCCCAAGAATCACTGGGTGTTACCCAGAAATTAGATACCAAATCAAGAAATGTCCACATGAATTTGATATAATGCAATGTTTCTTAAAATTCTAAATGAAAGCGTTAAGTATACAGATAAAAAAAAAGTGATCTGGCACTATATAGTGATGATGAAGCTCACTTTTTTTAATTTGGCACCTATCTCAGTAGAACATGACCACTTGCACCAAGATACATATGTAATTTCATAAACATTTATAATTTTAATATATATGTGACCAGTAATAAAGAACTGGGAGAAATACTAAATGTCTCCTGATAGGATAAAAGGAATTTTGTTGCAGATGTTGATGAAATATTATATAGCATTGATACTAAACATACCACACCTGTGTCCTTAAACATGGATCAAGCAAACATCAAAAAAATTATAGGATGGGCTGAAGAGATAGTACAGCAAGTAGAGTGCTTGCTTTGCACAGAGCTGACTCATGTTTGATCCTAGAGACCCCATGTGGTCCTCCAAGCCCAACAGGAGTGATTCCTCAGTACAAAGGCAGGAGTAACCCCTGAGCATTGCCAAAAAAAAAAAAAAATCAAAGAGTTCTCACTTTAAAAAATGTTGTAGGATATATCCAAAATCAAGTTATGTAAAATTTAAAGATGGGCAAGATTAAAGTCAGTTAGGAATATAGACATATTTGGAAAAAACTAGAAATAAAAGTTAAAGAGGTGGGCTAATAGGGTGATTGTCTTGCACATGGGCAACATGGTTCAATTTCCAACACCCCATACATTTCTTTAGCTATATTCTTTTTGTTTTCCATTTATAATTATAATCATTGTAAATAAATAATTTAGTATATATAAGGATTCATTTATTTTTTTACTGCTAGAAAGAAACACATTTAATATTCAGAGCAAAGAAAGACTCAAAGTGAAAGGTTAGAATAAAATCCTTCAAGCAAACAACCTGCTTAAAAAGTCTAGAGTTGGGCCCGGAGAGATAGCACAGCGGCATTTGCCTTGCAAGCAGCCGATCCAGGACCAAAGGTGGTTGGTTCGAATCCTGGTGTCCCATATGGTCCCCTGTGCCTGCCAGGAGTTATTTCTGAGCAGACAGCCACGAGTAACCCCTGAGCATCGCCGGGTGTGGCCCAAAAACAAACAAACAAACAAACAAACAAAAAACAAAAAAAAGTATAGAGTTGCCTTCTTTTTTTCTTTACTTAAACATCTTGATTACAAATATGATTGTGATTAGGTTTCAGTCATGTAAAGGACACCCCCCCTTTACCAGAGGGTTTATTTCTTAATATCAGAAAAATAAATCACACTAAAAGATTATAATAGCACTAACTGTGGATTATAAATACTGATATTTCCTCCCAGCCCTTTTCCAATAGAAATCTAAAGTTTCCAAAAAATATACATTACTAGATAGGGCCAGAGAGATAGAGCAGTGGGTAGGGCACTTGCCTTTAATGCAGCCAACCCAGATTCATTCCCAGGCATCCCATGTGGCCCCCCTGAGGAGGAGTAATTCCTGACTACAAAGCCAAGAATAAGCCCTAAGCATCACCAAGTGTAGCCCCCCTACCCAACAAAACAAAAGTTACTGGAACAAAATCAAGTATATATGTAATGATTTTTAAAGGACCTTTATGTTACAAAGAGATATCCTTAGATAGATTCACTAAGGCCCAGGATCAAGTTTCATATGAAAGAATCCTTGTCAGGCAAATATCCAGGGAAGATCCTTATCAATCAGTAGTAACTCTAATATTTTGCTTTGTTTTTGGACATTTGGAGGTCTCTTTTGTCAAATAGTGATATAGATAGGACAGGGGGAGGATGGAGGCATCACAAATGTTCAAGAACTTAGGCGGAGAGCACACTGCCTTTTCCACAGTCTCCTTTTCAGTCCTGAGTCAAGTCACATTGGCACATCAGTGAAAGGCTTTCCTAATGGTTACTTTCACACGTCATTCCACCAAGGCACTTTAGTCCTAACTGACTAAGAACGGGTTTGCTGTGTAATAACATAGAATTTCAAACTCTGCACTCTGCAAATCTGCTGCCTCCTCAGAAGAGAGATGAAAAGTCACAGTCTAGCCAGCTAAGTGTTGGTTTGTGCTCTGAATAACAGGTCCCCTTGAGCTAAATAATTTTCAAGCCTATTAAAAACAATTTGATTATAAAAGCAAAGACTATGACTATCTGAACCTGAGAATAAGATAATTAACTTCTCCTGGATTCAGAATACTACATAAAGGGGCCAGCCAGAGTGATAACACAGTTGGTAGAGTGTCTGCCTTGCACATGGTCGATCCGGGTTTGATCCCCAGCATTCCATATGGTCCCCTAAGCCTGACAGGAGCAATTTCTGAGTGCAGCCAGGAGTAACCCTGAGTGCTGCTAGGAGTGGCCCAAAATCCAAAACCAAAACCAAAAGCAGAATATTAAATAAAAAGTGACTTTTTTCACTGTTTTGATCTTATCTATAGCTTGCTTGTGAAGAAATTAGATTGATCCCATTTATATATATATATATATATATATATATATATATATATATATATATATATATATATATATATATATATATATATATATATATATATATATATATATATATAGCCTTCTCTTTCTAGAGAGGGAGGGGGCTCTCTGAAAGCACAATTGGTGAGATTAACCTTTGAAGAACCTGCAGTTTCTAGAACAGTATGTCATAACATATATTTCTATAGAACTGCTATCTTCTGCAAATATTACAATTAACGTCAAGATCCTTTACTCAAAATGAACATCACAGACCTTTAACTTAAAACCTCAATTCATAAATGACGTGGTCACAGATTACACCAATAACCAGCAAGGAAGGTTCTGGGTCTGAAAGATTTTTTTGACTCATCTTTCTTCTGGACCTAGCTATCAGGGAAAGGGGAGGGGAGATAAAAACCATAGCAAGTCCTCTGGCTTCCAAGAACTAAACTCTGGTGCCACTCCCTTGTTTTAAACTAGATGACAGGAGAAATGGTACTATGACATTTGATGCGCCATTTTTAACCAAGAATAAGATAAATTACATACTTTCCCTAATGTAGTTACTGAAGAAATTTCTTTCTTACCAGAAGGGTAGAACTGCTCCTCTGATCAATGTTGTTTTTGTTTGTTTGTTTGTTTGTTTTGGTCACACCCAGTGACACTCAGGCGTTACTCCTGGCTATGTGCTCAGAAATCGCTCCTGGCTTGGGGGACCATATGAGACACCAGGGGATCAAACTTCAGTCTGTCCTAGGTTAGCATGTGCAAAGTAAGCACCCTACCACTTACACCACTGCTCTGGCCTCATAAGTTGGTTTTTCTGAGGTCTATATAAATGATCAGAAATATCTCATCAAAAAAAAAAAAAAGAAATATCTCATCAAATTGGCCCCAAGGTAGCTCAGGTAGCTCAGACCCATAGTTTAGATGTGCAAGCAAAAAATATGTAAGCCTACAGATTAATTATACAATTGTATAAATCATTGGATCTATTTCTCTTCTTAATTAAAAAGTTTATCATATGATATATCCTAATATCTTCAGTCTTCAGAGAGGTTAGCAAATAACCTTCCAGTATATAAATACTGAGTAGGTGGGCATTATGGGAATGGTCTTGGGCTAGATGCAGGATATTATTATTCTTATCATATTATTATATCATATTAGAACTGAAGTTTCAAAATTAGTAGGTTGTGAGTTCCAATAGTGAAAAGCACTAATAAGTGTCCCCATAAACAAGGAAGATTCATTGCTAAAAATTAGGAAAGTGCAATATAAGAGAAAATGGTTGCTATAAGAATCTTTAGGTAGCAATATAAAACAACATAAATACATGCAAACACAATAAATGTATGCATTTAATAAAGACTAGAAATACATACCTCTGTTGCATTTTTCTAAGACTTTTCTCTGTTCCAAAACTTCAGAGTTTAAAACTTCTTTTTCTTGTTTAACTTTATTTACCTGTAAATGTGAAATTTCAAGGGAAGAAATCACCCAAAATTATAATACAGGGCATTTGGTACTAAAATGTACCATCAAACATTCAATATGAAGTTATAATTGGAAGCAACAATTGGCTTCACTATATGAGACTTGTACTGAAGCTCTTCTTAAAGTCCAAATGCAACTACTTAAGATAAAAATATATGTTTAGGATGGAAGTTACGGAAATATTCCAAATGGCATTGTCTTTCCACATGGCAGTGTACTAGCTGTCCAGTATAAAGGACTTAGGGTTTTTTAGGATTAATAGTTTTAATGCTACTTCCAAAAATTTCAACCCTCTGTTTCATTCATTTTGATGCTTGACTAGAAGAACCAAAAGCAACCAGGGAGTTGGCGGGGGCAGAATGGTGGGTGCTGCTTCCCAACCATTTTTATACTCTACTCCTCCAAGAGAAGATGATGATGGCTAGAAGTAGAGTGCTTGGATGAGGCCATGGACTACTGATGTGTAAGTCATTTGAGAGAGGTTAAGGTACGATAGGCAGCATCTCTGCTCGGAAGCTCTGAGCTACAGAACCTAAGAACTATTGACACAAGTTAAATGGAGCTGCAGAGGCAGATCCTCAAAGCCTCCTGAAAAGCATGGCAATTCTATGCTCCTGCTCTTAAGAATAATTCAAAAGGAAAAAAAGAAAAAAAATTCTCCAAATACCCACTTGAACCCAACACTCCATCTACTGCTTATGCTTGTGTTGGGGAAAAGCCCTTCTCACAGAGCCAGCCTGCCACTGGCAATACAAAATGGCTTATCAGAGCATCGAAGTATATTGACTTATGCTACACACATTATTCTTACCAATTTTCATTATAAAGTGGCTCTTGGGGGCTACAGGGAGAACTTCAAAGCTATGTTAACTGCTTTATTTAATAATCTGGGGAGGTGAGGGGTGATAAATGGTCATGATATTATTTTGTGAGCCTTTCAAGTATCTGAACTAGTGGGAAGAAGTTAAAATTGGTACATGGTCATCATGCCAGTTCTAAATTTGGCCAGTCTATAAACACCCTGCAGTTTTGTCTTTCAGGCCTAAAGATACATACTTCTTCCATTACTTCTGCAAGTTTGCTCTTGAGGTTTTCTAGTTCAATGGCTAGATTCTTCTTTTCCTCTTGAACAGATACAATTTGATCTCGAAGTTCTGCAGTTTTAATGAAAAAATAAAGAGAAAAAGAAAAAATACCTTATTTAAAAAATCAATCTCATCAAAAGTAATTGAAAATGTCAATGTGTTTCTTATGGTCAAGGTTATCTAATATTAAAAAAGAAAATGAAAATAACAAAGAAAATCTCACTTCAATGCCCTCAGATAACCATGGTTACAAATCAAATGCAAGTTTTCCTTGCATTCTATCAGATATTCTAGAAAACTACCTCATATTTTTAAGTAAAAATAGTAAGCTTCAACAAAAGAAATTTAGGCAGTTCACTAGTTTTTGTTAAATTTTATAATGGTCAGGGCCCGGAGAGATAGCACAGCGGTGTTTGCCTTGCAAGCAGCTGATCCAGGACCTAAGGTGGTTGGTTCAAATCCCAGTGTCCCATATGGTTCCCCGTGCCTGACAGGAGCTATTTCTGAGCAGACAGCCAGGAGTAACCCCTGAGCACCACTGGGTGTGGCCCAAAAACAAAACAAAAAAAGCAAAACCAAAAAAAAATTTTATAATGGTCATGGGTTCTTATTATCTTGCAACGTAAACTAACAAATAGGCAACTAATAATTTGGGGACTTTGACTTAAAGGGAAAAATGCTGTCTTGATGCAAATGTATAGCCCTTAAAATGATTTGCATTAATTCAAGATGAACCCATTTGAAAAAGGTTTAATTCTATTAATTTCCCCCCAGAGTTGCAGGTGTTTTGTTTCTTAATGAAATTCATTGTTCTTATTAATAATGGACTTAACAAAAACGGTGTTACTAGAAGGAAAATATTATCAACTCTTACTGCCAAAGCGTCTGGTACTAAGATTAAAAATACTTCTACCATTCAAATGTTAATATATGTATGTATATATTCATGGCTTAGCACAGAGTACTTAAATATATTCTCTCACCTACAGTTTTGCCACTTATCTCCTTTGAATTTCTTACCCTTTCCAATAAATGTGTTATGTAGATATTTATAAACTTTTTTGCATGAACCCAGCTTGAAGGAGTTCATTTCAAAATCACTTTCTCTACCGAATGAAGAAGAGATCACACAATCTGAGACCTACAGGGAAGGAATATTAATACACAGAGAAACAAAACTGCTGGAATAAAACCAGTGTTAAGCCAAAACTCTTACCTTTCATCTGCTTCTGACACTGTCCCGACACACAAGTCTCTGAAGCAAGTTCAGAATCTGTGGTTGGGTCTTCATCATCAATGTTTATTTCTTCAGTTATGACCTCTGGTCCCAGCTTGGCCATGTATAACATGCTGATTCTTTTCAATGTTTTATTTTCTTTATTTAGCTAAGGCAAAAAATATAAAAACAGTGATTTGAACAGCAGTACAATGAGAGTTTTGAATTTTTGAACAATAGACAAATTAAGTGTACTTTTGTCTCACACAGTCCTCCACATTCACAGCATGAAATAATAATCAGAAGGGTCATTAAATAAGGTTTATTTACACTGTTAATATTAAGCTTACTACTTGAAGTAAAATCTGATGCCTGGATTACAGCCAAGAGTATGTGAAAATGCTAGTTATAACTGACAAGAAACACACAAATTAAGAAAAAAACAATATAAAGAAAAAACAATTTCTAATTATTAAGTCATTAATAATTAAATTTTATATCAAGCATGTCTTAATATATTTTAATAAAATATTAATAAAGTCTTAGTAAAACACCTGTATCAAGCAAGTATGTTGTTTGCTGATATACTATGAATACCTTTTAAAGGTTTATTGGCCCAGAGTCTTTCTTTTCTGGAAACTTCATTACCTATATGATCTCTAGGAAAATATCCACAGTTCACCAGAGTAGACAATATTCCTTTAGTAATGTCCAGAGATTAGGAGCATGACCCATTCTTGGTCAAGTAGGACCATTTCTGGAAACCTGTAAGTTGAACTAGAGATGAATATCTGCCCACAAATTTGTATATACAAAAGCTGTTGGCAAGCACACTTTAAATAGAGGAACAGAGTAAAGCAGTGTGGCAAAGACAAAATAAAGGTGATGTGTAGAAAGAGAAAAGCAATGTACATAGGGCTAGCCCTATTCTTGAGGAGCTCCCAGTTCATACATTCCACAGGCTACTCAAACATTCCTCTCTCAACCAACTCCTATTTTTTTTTCTTTTCCCACTGTGGTAGTTGAATATATATTCCTAATGTCTGCACATGAAGTTCTAACAATATAAAAGGAAGATGTTTCAAGATATATTTCTATTTACCTTATAAAAAGAGTTCTACAGGGTTGGAGAGATAGTACAGCAGTAGGGTGTTTGCCTTGCATGCAGCCAACCCGGGATGGAACCGGGTTAGATCTCTGGCATCCCAAATGATTCTCCGAGACTGCCAGGAGCGATTTCTGAGTGCTGAGCCAGGAGTAACCCAAGCGCCACCAGGTGTGGCCTAAAAACAAAATAAAACTAAAGAACTACTTCCAAGCCAAGGAACCCTCACTTACTAATTTATTATTTATTCATGAGTTTATGCACATAAGTGTTAGCAACAAAGCAAAGACAATAACTAAATTTGGTCCAAAGACCATAGAAGAAAAATATAGTTTTGCTTATGTTTTATCAATATGGAAAAAACTAAAAGGCTTTCTTTTATCTGAGTACAAACAAGTATTTAATGGGTTGATTTCTCTAGTACAAACCATAAGATTCAGAAATTCAGACACATTTCCATATTAAGGGCCTCTAGTCATCAAGGAAAGTTTTGAATTTAAGAACTGAATATAAGAATTTTGAATTGAAAAATAGAAAAGAGGGAGAGAAAGGGACACATAGATACAGACACACACACACACACACACAGAGGGTTCACTAGCAGGCTAACTGTAAAACTTTAAATATAAACCTTACATAAAATGTAAGACATTTAACATGGAATTTATCTGGCCCTCACCCTTTCTATATGACCATGACTAGGATCCATCAGGATTTCTTTAAGCAGGGGTCTCAAACTCAATTTACCTGGGGGCCGCAGGAGGTAAAGTCGGGGTGATCCTTGAGTGCAAAGTCAGTAGTAAGCCTTGAACATTGGGGGGGTGTGACACAAACAAAACAAAACAAAACAAAAAAAGATTCCTCTAGGGCAGGGCCACAAAATGTTGTATAGAGGGCCGCAAACGGCCCGCGGGTTTCGAGTTTGAGACCCCTGCTTTAAGGGAAAGTATCTGTGCATTTAATCTGAAGGAACTGATTCTTAAATAAGAATCCTAAATATATTCCAAGCAGCCAAAGAGTTTTTCTCTGTTCTCTCTGAGAAGTCAGGAGCAATCTCTTAGAAATAATATATAAATCCATGGATTCTTCCTAGGAAATCTGGAGACATGCACTCAGAAAATCAAATCACTTTCAGCTTGAGTTCCTCACAGGACTTTAGAAGATCCAGAATAAGGCACAAGGCCCACAGTTTCTCTTCAAGACAGGAAGCTCAAATATTAATCTGAATCCTAAGCAAAGTGCTAAGAATCAGGGTTCTCAAATTATTTTATCCTTCTTCACTGTGAGGAGTAAATGACTGAAGAACACAAGGGGAAATGACCAACTTAACTTCCTTTCTGATATTTAAACAAGGGTTCCTCAGAATCTCTAGGGAGCAAGAGACTCAAGGCTCAGGCCTCCACTAGATCAAAATTCCTGGTAGTGGGTCCCAAAATTGAGCTGTGGGATACAGGTTTTTAAAAATTTCCTGGTGATTCTAATGGACATCACTGATAGCAAGCAATGCAGTGCTTTATTATATATTTACATAACATCAGTATGGCAAAGCTAAGAAGCTAGTTCTGTAATCAAATTCCATCTTTGCTTCTACCAATCTAATCTAATGCTTCAGTGTCACAGTTTTCTTATCAGCAAAGAATAATCATTATCTGAGAATATGAAGGTAAAATGAAATCTTACACATAAAATGTTTAATAGAGTGGGTGATGTAAACAAAATTTGATTACTCTTAATTAATAACAAAAGAGGTTTAGTTTACATATTAACTTCCCCTTTGGAAAACACTTATCAGCAAGTATCTTAATCTACGCATACATTTTTTTCTTTATCCAAGATATTTAGGAAAAAAATTTAATTATGTTATGTGGTATATAATATATTATTTCCCAGGCCATCCTCAGTGTACTACTTAATAACCTAATAATTAATAGTTCTAATTTAATCTCTATTCAATCAAGCATCAAAACCTACCAGCTATGGTCTAACCATAATTAAATTACTTGTTTAACTAAGTTATATGGTCTCAAGAGAAAAGCCGAGAGAAAGTTTCAAGTCCTTTCTGAATCCTCATTTCATACAACAATAACAACAACAATAACAGGGCCAGAGTAATAGCACAGTGGGGAGGGTGTTTGCCTTGTATATGGCTGACCTGGATTCTATCCCGGCATCCCATGTACCCGAGCCTGCCAGGAATAATTTCTGAGTACCGGTCCAGGAATAACTCATGAGTGCTGTTGATGTGACCCAAAATAAAACAAACAACAAAATGTACAGAATATGTACAGGATCTTATGACCATATGGTATTTTGTGGGACACTTAACTACAAAAGTAGTTAAGCAATCTTGTTGCACTCAAGGCACAGATTAATGGTAGTGCTATTTGTTTCTTAAATAACCCTTTGTAATAGAATATTCTACCATATTAAAATTTAAATAATTTGTATATTGGGAACAGTTTAATAAGTGTTTACAAATTCAAATTTTAAAAATATTATTTATACTTGGATAATATGACTTAAATAACTGGCCTACTTTTTTTTTTTTGGCTTAATCTACACATTTTAGCAAAGTATCCTGTTTTATTTTTAAGATATGAAGTCAAGCAACATGACAAGCAAGTGATTGGGATTGGGGGATTTCTCAGAAATAGAGAACACACCTGGGCCCCAGTTTACACCAAGGTGACCCAAATGACTCCGAGCATCACCAGGCTTTAGCAGCAGCAGTATTTTATTTTTAAATAATTTTTATTTTGACCAAAGTGAATTACAAATCTTTCACAGTAATATTATAGGTACATAATGACATTGAATCAGGGGCATCCCCACCACCAGTGTTCTCCTCACTCTACCCCTGTTCCCAGCATGCATCCCATATCCCCCTCTTTCCCCGCCCCCCAGCAGCAGCAATATTTTTGAGCAGAGTATTCCCTGGAATGGCCCCTGGATTTCTGATGGGGAGGCCCTCCATTTATCATGAATATGGGAACAAAGATTTCAAAACCTTATTTACAGAAAATAGAAGCTGCTTTCCAGATGACTACTGAGATCCAAGTCAGAGTGTGCCCGTATAAGTTATTGTTCACAAAAATAAAGAAGCTTCCAGGCTATGCATTTAAAGTTTTAATGTATTCCATATTCCACAAACCGGTCTTAACATAAAAATCAGAGTCTTTGGTACTCATTTTTCATTCTTAGCCCTATGCGTTACATACCCGTAAAAAAGAAATCATCTGTTCATATTCAAAAAGGCTTTCTTAGAGGTGACAAGCTCCAGTGAAGAACCCAGTTAAGAGAGGCAGGAGATGGGGGGCATTGGAGGCAGGAAGCTGTATTGGTGAAGGAGGGGTGTTCTATTTATAACTGAAACCCAACTACAAACATGTTTGTAACCATGGTGCTTAAATATTTTTTTGTTTGTTTGTTTGGGGGCCACACCCATTGGCACTCAGGAGTTACTCCTAGCTATGTGCTCAGAAATCGCTCTGGGCTTGTGGGACCATATGTGACACCAGGGATCAAACCCAGGTCTGTCCTGGGTCAGCCACGTGCAAGGAAACCACCCTACCACTGTGCTATGGCTCCAGGCCCCAAAGATATTATTTAAAAAAATAAAATAAAAAGACTAAACTGTAAAAGTTACATTAAGGATTAGTGCACTGAGTGGTTCGAAATAGTGAGTGGGTGAATAGGAGTCACCTGGCATCTTTTTTCAACATACATAAGCCCATGACTCACTCAATGGGGTCTTTTTTTTTGGGGGGGGGTCATACCCGGCAGTGTTCTGGGGTTACTCCTGGCTTTGCACTCAGAAATTGCCCCAGGCAGGCTCACGGATGCCAGGAATCAAACCACCATCCATTCTGGGTTGGCCACATACAAGGCAAGCACCCTACCGCTGTGCTATCTCTCTGGTTCCTCAACGGGGTCTTGAGTTTTTAAGAAATTAACCTTGGTCCACTGACATCGAAGACCAGATAACTGTGGTTTACATAGATGATGTCTTTTACTCAAAGTTACCTCAACAAGGAAGGAGAAAATCATTTGGGGCAGAGGTTTGGGCCACACCCAGAAGTGCCCAGGGTTTGCTCATGATTATAGTCAGGAATCACTCCTGTTAGGGCTCAGGGGGGTCCAGGGGTTGATTAAATCTGGCTGCCTTGTACACACATGCTCTTGCTGCTATACAAAGTTTCACACAGGCTAATAAAGTGTATCACAACAAAAAGAAAAATTCACCCTATTCTCACTCTATTTCCATATCCAGCCCATTCAGTGATTTAAGATAAGACAGTAACATTATTGGCAGTCCAGTGAACAGAACTCACATGCCCACATATGCCCACAAAGAAAGAAATAAAACTGACTCCAAAACTATCACCTTTAAGAAATAGCCAGAGTTTATAAATGGATGTGACAACAGAAATACTTATTAATAGGATCAGAGCAAAAATACAGCACGTAGGGCATTTCCTTGCATACGGCTGACACAGGCTTGCTTCTTGCAACCCATATGGTCTCCCAAATCCACTAGGAGTGATCCTTGAGCACAGAGTCAGAAATAAGCCCCGAGTACCACTGGGTGTGGTCAAAAAACAAGAAACCAAAAAAAAAAAAAAAAAAAAAAAAAAACACTTAATAATAATAGAAAGAAATATACTAGCCTTAACTCCTATAAGATTTAGAGCAGCTAATATGTTCCAAATAAATGATGTTATTCTTGTCCTCAAAGAAGAAAAAAAAGTCAGTGAAAAAGTATGTCACCAAGCACCAATGAACTCAAATGATGAAAGGATAGAAATGATGTGAGGACAACCATGAATGACGTCATTATTTTACAGCAAGTCTGGACTCCTCAGACAAATAATAGAAAAGATGTAACCTGCACATATTTATGTAACCTACACATATTTATAGCCTTAGGTTTAAACTGAGGATCTTATGAGTTCCAATGTAGTTTCATTATAAAACCAATTAAGCCAAGTGTGCTCTCGCAAGCACAGTGCTAATGCATACAAATGAGATAGGTAGAGAGACACAGGAAAAATGCAATGGAAACTACAGAATTTCAGGCAATCCAAAGAAATCCTTCAGAGGCAGGTGATGGTGGAGGGGGGGGGGGGGAAACACAACTGGCATTAATAATGAAATTTGGTGGAAAATTGCTGTAATCCATTTTCTGATGAAGTGGTTCAGATGCATTTTACCCAGCCCAAAATACTAAGACAGAGATAAAAACATTCTTTAATAATAATGTATTTCTGATGAGATAGAATATGGAAAATTACACACTTGGTAAATTCATCAGCAAGAAGCAATCAGTGGAGCCCTAGAGGGCACCTTTAACACGCCCTCACTTTGCTTCCACAAATAATCACCTGAAATGAAAGGCTCCAGGATAACTTTTTCATCTGATGCAAACAGGAAAACATTCATCGCTCTTTTATGCTACACCAGGTTAGTTTTAAATTTGCTGAACATTTTAAACCAATGCATAGACTTGTGGCAAGTATAGCTCAACAATATACTCTTAAACCTTTTCTTACTCCCCACACAGGCAAAAAAAAAAAAAGGCCCAAATACATACACACAAATGCTTCTCTTACAATCAAAATAACCTTCACATTTAAATGGGCATTTCCACAGAACACATTCCAAGATTCTGAGAATGTAAAACATTGTCCTCACCCGGAGAAGGCTGAATATTAAAGAACAAGAAAAATCAAAAAAGGAGAAAAGCAAAGTATGGGAAGATCAAGTTGAAATGACAAAGTTCAGGTAGAATTTGTTAATTTGAACATTCTCACCTTTGTGGCCAAAGCTTCAGCACTTTCTCGGCAAGTCTTCTCTATTTCAAGATGGTTCTGCATAAGATTGACTTCCTCTATAACCATGTGAGAAACTAGGAATGAGAGGGAGGAGGAAAAGTATCAGTAGTCAAAGATTAGTCAGCTGTTCCAGAAACCCACACATCTTGTCTGCTCCATGAGTAAGAATACGTCTATTCTTTAGCTATCATGGAAAGTCATGGCCCGAATAAAATTCTAGTTAATATTTGAATGTACAAAGGAGAAAAAGAACACAATGAAGAATCTATATGGTTATTGTGTACATTTTAAGAGAGATGGTTTGGAAGTTTGAGTCTCTACTTTCAATGTGGCTGGATATATAACCACAGGCATATCTGTTCATGTAAATTAAAGAATCTGTCAAAAATTAAAAAGTAGCAAATATGCTTCCTTTTCTAATGAATCTAGTAAGAGAAATGAACTCATGATAATTTTTTTTCAAATAAATCTCCTCATTCCACACTGGCATAACAATGAAACAGCATAACTAAAGTAAGTATTGCAATTGTGCATTTAAATGATGACAAAGCAGTATTGTTATAATAAACTCCAGGAAAAGTATAAGTCTTATGTACTATGTGATGATGAAAGCAGATGCTAATAAACATAAAATGATAATTAAAAAAAAACTGGAGAGAGAGCACAAGTAGACTATTTGTTTGTTGTGTTGGTCCATCCTAGTTCAATCCTTAGGCACAGAACCAGAAGTAATATCTGAGGACCAATGAGTGTGTCCCCCCACAAGAAAAAATCAAATGCTAACAAATTGCTTCCTGGCATCACAAACTACCAGGAAGATTAAAAGAAAAATGAAAATGCATTTATTTATTATTTTACCAATGCTGGAAAAATGTTCAGTTTGGGGTTTGTTTGGTGGTTTTTGACAACTGGTTTCTATAGAGAGAGATTTAAAGATGGTGATATAAAACTTGAATTATACTTTGAAGAGCAAGTGAGAAAATATCAATTTTGAGAACCAGGGATGTTGCTCACCAGACTGCCAGTCTTACATGTATGAGACCCTGGGTTCAATGCCCAGCATCACCAAAAGAAAAAAAAAGAAACTAAAACTCCTTTCACCCTATTTGTAGTTGAAAGCAAATGTTTGGAACCTCCATCTTAATTGTAGACAAATTATTGACATTTGTTTCATGTATAAAAAAAACTAAAGGACACCCAAATCTAACAAAGTTGAGCAAAAAACATTGGGCTCACATAACACAAAGAGAGATTACTTTTGCTTCATTTAAACTTAATTAACCTGCAATTATGATTAAACTCAGGGGAAAAATTCTCTCCAAATTAAATACCAAAAAAATGTATTACTTCCTAAGTCTGCCCAAAGTTCTTATTATGTTAATATTCAAATTCATAAAGCAGCACTAAATGGCCAGAAACATCTCTAACCTTGACATTTTTTCTGGGGTAATAATAATCTGCTGCAAATGCAGGCCAACCAAAAACCACTTAACTAATTAGTAGTTGCAGTCACCGAGAAAAACATGAATCAACACTGTTATTACAAGTGGCACATTTGAGTGGCATCTAATTATGACTTGATGAGCGCGATACTTGCATTATCAACATTACTACCGCATCCCATCAGGGCCTAAAAGCTGCTGATGGCATTGACTTCGAGAAACTCCCACTCAATGGTACGGCAGCACCCAACAATCGGCTTGGCAGGGGCCCCCCTCACTAAATGACACGTTAAGCGTAATTACTGGTAGACATTGTAAATAAACAGGATTGGAAGTGAAAATTGTACCAAGTGCATAAGACACAATCTGACACATTGGAAGTGGCAGCCTTAATTGAGAGTTTCTTTGACTGCTCAAGATCATTTCAACTGCATTTCTCAGAGGACAGTGATTATAACTGTGGAGACAGACGGCATAATGGTATCAGCACTGCTGACAGAGCAGTGAATTAAATTGTATCTGCTGTTGTGTGAAAGCCTTGATGAGAGGTACAGATGCCTTAGTGGTCTTATCATTATAACACAATGGCCATGTTGTCATCAACCTTTCTGGCTCCAATTGAAAAGAAATGATTGTGTGTTGAGGCTCCCCCCCTCCTCCACCCTACCCCCCCTTCTCCTCTTCTATCTCTTGTTCTGAATAGAACCAATTTTCAGAGAGCTATGAAATCACGCAATAGGTCCTAAAATGCAGCTGCTTGGCATACAAACGGGTCCCCATTAAACTGGAATCACACACAATATGTGTTTATGCCAGAAGAACAAATAGAAAGCTGAACACAGGCCAAGTTTATTCACATACACAAAGCCCATGTAGCTCTTCATCAATATAATTGCCTTTTATATTGTAGTTTAAATAATAGGCTCTATTATTTCCTTAAAATCCTAATATTCCTGGCATTTTATCACTATGTTTACAAGGTAGGTTCTTCAAAAATTGTGAAGGAAAGAGAAAAGAAACCTATACAATTTTTACAACATCAAATATTACTTTGAATTTTCAGCCTTAACTACTTGACATCTTCGGCCACAATCTGGTCTTTCCGCCATCATAACAAAAACATAAACACTCTGCATTTTCATTGGGAATTTGACTTTTTATTCTGTAGCATTTCTTGCATGCACAAGAGTAAGAAAACTCATCCTACGACAGAAATATCTGGACCTTACCAAAAAGAAAAACAGAGAAGAACCACTTATTTTCTAAGCATTATGAAAAAAAATAAGCCTGCTTTTTGGTAATTTAACTTGATCAAGTTAGTTAGGTGGCTGGGACACACATTTTTTCCAATTATGACAGGGTATACTTCATCATGGAGGAGGATTTTTATTTCTTCCTCTAAGGGTGAATAGTACAAATTTAAAATTGTGTTTCAATTTTTACTTAAAAAATCCCCTGGTGATAAAATTATTAGCATAAAAACCTACTTTCTAGAATCAAGAATAATATAAAATATTTTCAAAACATTTATAAATGTCAAAGAATTTTCATGTATGTAAAGAACATTATCCTACTCCCAAAATCAAAGTTTGGGCAAATGACACAAAAGAGAATATTTTAAACATATAGACATTTATTTGCATCGTTTAAAATAAACATTTAAAAATATACTTCATTGTTTTATTTTTATGATTTTCCCATTGTGCTGAAATTGAACTTATTTCATACATATTATCCATACCCCATGACCATAACACACCTAAAAAAACATACCAAACCTACTGATTTGGGTAATGTGGGGGGGGGGGGAGGGAAAATGAGGGTCAAATACAGTGCTTCTATTACTAAAGGGTTTTTTGTAATAAATCATAACATTTTTGAAATATATACTGAAATATTTGTAAATAAAATTATATTAGAATTTGTTCAAAATAACCTAGTCAGAGGTATATTGAGGTCAAGATGAAAAAAGAAAGACGCCTCAATTGTTAACAGCTGAAGCTGTATAATGGATATATAAGAGTCCATTATACCTTTTTTCACTATTGTATGTTTTAAACTTTCCATAATAAATTTTTAATGACTCAGAACTCAGAAATATAACCTAAAATACAGCACGTATTGCTCTTTCATTCTAATTAGGTAAGCAACATCCATTCTTTCTTTGCTTTGACCTCAAGTCCTCTAAAATATGTATCATCATATATTATGATGTAGGACAACTAAGTTTTGTAAACTTCAACTAGTTTGAAGTTGGTATCCAACTAGCATTAGAGCATAAATTCTGCCTGTCATCTTGACTTAGCATTGCTCTGCACAAAAATCAGTCCTCATATTGGTGTTTATTTTGTATAAACATATGCCCACATTATATTGGATGACTAAAAATATGTATATATACATATATATCATATAAGATGTGTGGGATCATACTAGGCTTATATATAATATAGGCTTATATATGTATATATATAATATAGGCTTATATATGTATATATACATATATATCATATAAGATGTGTGGGATCATACTAGGCTTATATATAATATAGGCTTATATATATAAGC
The DNA here is from genome assembly GCF_024139225.1 of Suncus etruscus. Taxonomy (NCBI): domain Eukaryota; kingdom Metazoa; phylum Chordata; class Mammalia; order Eulipotyphla; family Soricidae; genus Suncus; species Suncus etruscus. The sequence continues at coordinate 63,253,797 of NC_064864.1, forward strand.
CTAATATGATCCCACACATCTTATATGATCCCCTGAGCACAGCAAGGGGTCACTCCACTGCACAGAGGCTGGAATAGCCCTATCTACCTCTGGGTGTGAACCAACATCCCAAATAAGTTGACACCAACAATGTTGCTTTCTGAGCCAAACTCCTCTCATCTAGCCAACTCTCAACAGTATTCAGTCATAAGATATCTCTGTCTCTCAAGTGTACAAGTAAACATTTCTTAAGTTATTCTCAATTATCAGATTATCAAGAAAGATATTTGTGTGGTTAAAACCAAACGAAACCTACCATAATCACTGGCAGGCGGAAAGCCAGGAAAACTGTATTACTTTTGCTTGCACAGGAATCTGTCTTTCTAGGGAACTGGCTTCTCTGTGTAGGGATATTTCTTGTGCAGAGAGACTATGAGAGAAGCTCAGGAATCGCTGACAGAGACCAGCCATAGCTAAGGCTAGCTAGAAAAAAGCACTCAGTGAAGGGGAGCAGAGTCCTCTGACCTCAACATTTTTTTCAAGCCTCACATCACCCCCTTCAGTCAAAATGTTCTGAAATAAAGAGTTTGACCAAGCACCAATCAAAACTTTCCCCAGGGCTGTCCAAATAGAGTCTTGTGCCAACAAACAAATTCACTGAAGGTAAATGAATGTTTCACAGACGAGGTAAAACTCAAGGTGCAGTAAAGGCAATGGTGGCAGCAACAAATTCATAGTTTTTGAGCACTTACTATAATGTGTTGATCAATTTTTATATTAATTTGCTCGCTTACTTTTTAAACAGCCAATGAGAAAAGGTCACTTTATCCCATTTTTGTTAATGCAGAAATTATGCAGGATGACACAATTCCACACCGAATGGTGAAGATATTTGTGATAATTAGCTGCCTTGTTCTCTTCTAAGTTTAAAATTCTACCCTTGATTCAGATATGATCCATTTCTCCCACATGCGAATTTAAAAATATATATATATAGTACTGTTTTAGTCCCTTTTTTTAAAAAAATGAGGACACACTGAAGAATTACTTAGCACTCTGCCATCTGACCTTAAAAGAAAAATAAATAAATGACTATAACTATAAAGATGGTCAGATAAAACTTTTTATTTATTCTTTTAGCCTTTAAGTTTGAGTTGCTCAGAAGTAAAGGAGTCAGTTTTTAGATTTATCAAAGGATTTAGAGAAAGAGATAGAGGGAAATAAAAAGGAAGAAAATGGTAACTAAAAAGCAAAGTTTATATTTTTATGTATTCAATGGGTTAGTGGACTTGAGATGGGGGAGGGCTGATGTGCTACTTCCATTTTCATATAATTGAAGAAGCAAAAAAAAAAAAATCCTTGCCACCTACCTGAGCCCTCTGATAAATCCACCCATAAGAACCTAATCTATTTCCACACAAAGGGCCAATTAACTATCAATAATTAATTCAGGTAGCACACACAGAACTGCCAACAATGTGAATGGTATTACTCTTAGATGTAACTGGGTGTCATCACCAGTGTAAGAACATGCCATTAAGCCTGCTTTGGAGAAGAAAGTCCTATGAGAATTTATACATTTTCATATCAGAGATCTGGCTGTCATCCCATACTGGTCTCCAAAGACAGGAACTATCAACCACATCTTCCTGAGATCTTCTTTATTAAAGTCAGGAGCTGAAAATAAACTGGCTATGGAAATTTCACTCTACTGCTGCTTTTTACCTTCAACAAGAATGAACTGCTTCATTGCATAATTACAATCAACACCTTTGAGCGCCAACAGCCTGACTGATTTAGCATCTGCAGGATGAAGACAGCAGGGTAGATAGAGCCCTGCTCCCTGATACGATCCAGCCTTCTGTCCATGACAGGTTTTCACCAGATCTTCCTCATAATTCCTGATATGTTCTATCTTAGAGTAAAAAAGCAATGACAGATTTATATTACATGAAAAACAACATTGAAGGGCTGGAGAGACAGTACATAGGCAAGGCATTTACTGTGCACACAGTCAATTCTGGTCCTCAGCATTGACAGGAGTGACCCCAATCATAGAAGCAGAAGTGAGCCCTGATCACAGGGGATGTTGCACAAATCCCTTACTCACCCCCCAAAAAAATTAAAAATTAGATTATATGGCTTTCATAGAAATATACGTTTTTTAATATAGTATATGTTAAATATACTATATATATGAGGAGGGCTATTTAAAACATCTATTAAGGAGTGAGATAAATAATACAATGGGTAGGGCATTTGCCTTGCACACAGCTGGCCCAGGTTCAATCCCTGGCATCTCATATGGTCCTCTGAGAATAACTCCATCAAGAGTAATTCTTGAGCGCAGAGCTGGGTCTAGACAAAATAGATAGATAGATGATAGATAAATAGATAGATAGATAGATAGATTGATTGATAGATAGATAGATTGATAGATAGATGATAGAGATAGAGAGATAAATAGAGATAGATATATTAAAATGTTTAAGTTCTATATTAAAGATACATGGCTAATAATACTTGCTATGACATGATAATAACAATAACACAACAAATAATGATAATAACACACCAGAAATAATTCCTCTATAACTAAAGGAATTGGAAATAATATTTATCATATTATCATAGAATATGATACAAGGAGCAACATTCAAAGCCAATCTACATCTCTAAAAGCCTACAAAAGTGAAAAAGCACTATGGAGTGAAGAAACCAGTTGCAAAACCAAATGTGAAGTACAACTGTGTTTTTAGAAGATTAATTACATGGTTAAAGGACCAGTAATGACACAATATTAATAATATTACCTTTCCTCAAAGTGTAAAGATTTAAGGAATTATAAGATTATAAGAAATTTTGATTCTTTGAACTATTATGCATAGAAAAAACATTTTTCAAGTACAAACTATCTTCTATAACAACTCATTCAGGGCCAAGGAGACAGTTCAAATGGCTAGAATACATACCTGGAATACACAAGGTTCCAACCCTGATTTCTATCAGTTTCAGGGTCTCCAAGCACTGTTGGTGGTAGCCCTGATAGCCCCAAAGCACCAAAATATATAGCAGTCATAAGACGGTAAAACATTGCACTTTCACAGTATCAGCATCTCAAAAATCCATGCCCTGCTCAATAATTCCCACATAACTTACTAAACTTTTTACTTACTTTTCTGAAATTCTTCCAGTTTTTTAACAGCTTCATCTCGTTCTTGTCTAATTTTGTCACACTAAAATGAAGGGGGAGAAAAAGATCAAATTGAGTGTATATATGGAGCTGGAGTGATAGAACAGTTGGGTAGAGAGCTGAGCCAACCTGGGTACCTGGGTTTGAACCTCGTTATACCATATGGTCCCCCAAACAACAAGGAGCAAGCCCTGAACATCACTGGGTGTGACCCCAAAGCAATCAAACAAAAATGTTAAACGTGTAACCTAAGTTTAGAGGAAGAAAATAAATTTATGAAAAATAACAATTTGATGAAAAATGTTAAAAAGACTTTAAAAAGCATAAATGTTCCATTTACAAAGAAAGACTTTATCCTAGGCTTCATCCTAGGACCTGTACAAAAACCATTATCTCTAACTACAGAAGACTTTGTCAACAGCTACCAAGCAGATTTTTTTCTGGGACCATAAAGAAAGACCTTGGGGCCAACAGTCCTGGAGCCTGTAGTTGGTCTTTTGACAGTATGCTTCATGGGTGGAGACACCCTGTATCTCTTAGGCCAAAGAAATTTTCTTTCTAATTTTCCCATTTAAAGTGCTTATGCAAAAAAAAAAAAAAAAAGATATACCTGCCCATTTTCTTTTCTTCTTCTTCTTCTTCTAATTTTACTCATATTCTATAAAGGGGCTCCCACTTTTCCATAAAACCAGAGAACTTGAATCACTTTGCTCTGTCTCATATTTCTATGTCTTTTTACAAATTGAGAAAAAAAAAAGTGGATAAGGCCCAAGGGCCAAGTGGTCTCAGGAACATTGAATGAAAAAAAAAAAAAGATGTCAGATCTAAATACCCAAGCCAAAGCAACAACAACAGAATCATGAGATCCAAACTATAATAAGCTAAATACAAAATGGACCTGTTACACTAGTAGTCCAGGGGGCTAGGGGTTAAGGTTTGGGATACATGCGGGAGGGAGGTCAATACTGGTGGTAGGAATGGCCCTGATTCACTGTCACTAAACACCTAAAATACAACTGTAAAATATTTGTAATTCACAATGGCCTCAATAAAAAATAAAAAAAATAATAAAATTAAAAGCATGAATGTTCCCAGGACTTTTGTACTTGACAAGCATCATAGTTTCTGTACCATGGCTCTTGCCAATTTTCCTGGGCTGTCTAGAACAGAATCACTTCACTACTATCTCTACCCTAATTCCTACATGAATAAACATGTACTGATTCTTTTTTTGGAGGGGGGCCATACCCAGTGGTGCTCCTGACTCTACCTGCAAAAGACCTACCAACTATACCACCAACATAACTAAGTGTGGGCAACCATGACCAAGGTGCCAAGCATATCAGGGTGGCCCTAGGATCCCCAGCACTACAGGACCTAAGCAAGGCAGTCTCCAGCTCAACTGGAAATCATGACCTACTGACTCACCACTAAAGTCAAGATGTCAACTTAGATCCAGGAAAAAGCACATTTCTTGCTTGTAAAGCTGAGTTCATTCCTAGCACGGCATGAACCACCTCCCCCAACACATCTGGGGGTTGCCCAAGCATCACCAAACATTAAATCTGGTCCAGTTGACATATAACTGGGAATGTCCCCCACAGTCCCTTGGGTACTGCTTGGGAAGACCCCTCCTGCCAAAAAAATTATTAATATCCATTAACTAGTTTGGAAGTAAACTATCAAAATGAAATTCTACATCTAGATTCTACATCCAGATTCTACTGTTAGAATCTCTAGTAAGAGGTTCAAGGTGGACTATACTAACATGCCCAGCATTTTTAATATTACATCATATTTTATTCACATTATAGAGTACTAAAAGTGAATTAAAAGGTTTACGTATTAACATATTAAAGTTTACAAAACTATGTTATATCACTTTCAGTTGTAGAACGATATCAAATGATATCTTTAAGCACACAAAAACGCTTCATATTACATGTGGATATTTCATGATAACTATGATATTCACAAAAGCATAAAAGCATGAGACAGAATACATATAACATTTTTACCACAGTAGTTGTTCTTTCAGTGATGGGTGTGGGACCAGAGAGAGGCTCCCAGGGTTGGAATACACATACATACAGCGTAAGTGTGACCAAAGTTCCCTTCCCAGTGCCATATGCTTCTACCTCTCAGTACTGCAAGGCAGACACTTAGTGGTCCCTAAGCACCTTCAGGCCCAACACTGCGAGGCCAACCATTTCTGGGAGTGCTCTGCAGCTCCCTTGAGTACTGTAGGGGACCTCCCTTCGCGAAGGAAAAAAAAAGAAAACAAAAAATTAAGCTCAAGTCACAGTATGGCAGAGCTTTTGATTTTATCTGTCTCTTTCTTTATTTTGGAAGGAGAACTGAGTGAACACAACAAATGATGCTCCTTACTCCCGCTCAGTGTTTAGAAGTCACTCTTGTTTGTGCTTAGGAGTCCATGCAGTACCTAGAATTGATGCAGTGCCAGTGACTGAATCTAGGGCCTCACACGTGAGAGGCATATATACTAATGGCTGAGCCATATCCAAAGCCTGTTTGTACTTGTAAAAGCAGAGACTGAGGGGAGTGGGGCAATCATACAGAGGAGGGGACGTTTAATTTGCCTGTGGCCAGCTCAGGTTCTATCCCTGGCATTCCATATTGTAGCCCGAGCCCATTATGAGTAATTCCTGAGAATAGATAGAACCAGGAGTAACCCCTGAGCACCACTGGGTGGGGCCCCAAAACAAAATAAAGCAAAAGGGCTGAGAAATGAATTAAGGGTTTAATTAAGCTGCATGTAGCTCACCCCAGTTCTATTTTAGACACCCCTAAACACTGTCATGGGTAACCCTGAAGATTCCTAATCACCACCAGCACCACCACATTCTGTCCCTCACAATGAACTAGAGGCTCAATTTGCTCAAATTCACCGAGTACCCCTAATGATGAGACCGGAAAATTTAAAAAAATATATAAATAAAAAATGGAAGAACAAGGACAGATTTGGTGATGGCTATTCCCCTGATTCAATGTTAATATGTACCTAAAATACTACTGTGAAAGATATGTAAGTCAATATGATCAAAATAAAAATTTTAAAAAGTGGAAGAACAAAATGTACTAACTTAGTAAAGATTTGACTTAGAACCTATACAAATGGCTTGGCTTAGCCAAGAATCATGTCCTAAAAAGTGAAGGCCTATTCTGTCACTGGGGTTTTCTTGGAGAAATTCATCATTTGCACAATATACTTATAATTCTCCTACCATTTCTGGTCCCAAGTTAAGAGGCAAGTTTATTTATTGGTTTTCAGTGCTTAACTTTCTAAACACTAGAGTTTTTAATTGCCAAATGTAGCTTTATCCACGCTTTTATTAACCCCACCAGACTCTATCAGACAGCATAACACATAACACTGGATTTTTGCAACCTGCTGGTCAGCTGTTGAGGAATATTCCTCTAGTTCTCTACAGAAGACTTGATTCTCCTTTACTTCCACACCACCCTGCAAGTCTGTTCTCCCACACATCCAAAAATGCATTCGACAGTACAAATATGAAAAGAAACAGTACAAATATGAAAAGAAGCCAGAGAGATGGCACAGCAGTAGGGCATTTGCCTTGCAAGCAGCTAAGCCAGGACTAATGGTGGTTCGAATCCAGCATCCCATATGATTCCCCGTGCCTGCCAGGAGCGATTTCTGAGCACAGAGCCAGGAGTAACCCCTGAATGCCGCTGGGTGTGAACCAAAAAAAAAAAAAACCAAAAAAAAAAAAACCAAAAAAAAGAAAAGAAAAAAGAAACCATTTCTGACTAGATTTAAATTCCGAGGTTTTTACTGTTAAGTGAAAAGTATGTTTAACTTTAATACTTACTTCATGTTTCTCTCTCTATCTCTCTCCCCCCTCCCTTTTTCTCTTCCCCTCTCCACTCCCAAAGATACTCAGGACATCCTGAGGCCCTCACTGGAAAAATAAATTAGGCCCAATGGTTTTGGATTTGTGTTACTAGGGACTGCTCAGGACTCCCTACCGGTGCCTAGGACAGCGATGTTCAGAACTTCAGGACCAAGGATCTCTATTTCCCAGCCTCATTTTATGTTTCTTGAGCTGGCATTTGTGGAAGGTAGAAGATGCTAAAAACTGGTATTTGGGATTGTTGCTTCTGACTTTAAGTCATCGGATTCTTCTACAGATCATTTGCATAGCCTACCAAAACAGGGGCTAGTTTCATTCTCAGTTAAATCAAATAACCAGTTTCCACTGAGACTTTACTACACTTACATGCTGATGCTGGCATGTACCTCTGGTGACTCACATTTAATGAACACAAATGGCAGTGCCAATATCAATGAGTCAAGCAGGATGGTACTTTACCCAGTTCCCCAAAAGCCATCAACTAGTATCCTATGCAAACTACCAGTACATCCAACTGTGTGTGACCATTACCAGGACATAACAATGGAAGGTCAGCTGCTCTTAGTAGCCCCCTAAGTAAAACTGTTTGCCCCTGCTTTCTGATCATACAGCCTAGGTGAATAATAGATTTCAGCACTATAGTGCTCTTCCAGCATGCAAGTCTCCAGTTCCTGTAGCCCTGCTATGTGCTTTACTAAACCCATAACCATCACCATCAGCTTCAGAAGCTGTTTCCCAGCCCCAGCTGTGTTCTCACAGGGGTCTTCATGCAGTTTCATTTTCTATTTTCTGCAATCACATTATGTTAGAACTGGCAGTCACAAATTTTTGCCATCTGCTATGGAGACTGAAAGGGGGTGTGTGTTGGGGAGGGGGTTGGAGAACTACACATACAAGTGCAGTGAACTTCTTTCAAATCAGAGCTGAATCAAATGTCCAAGAGGCATCTGTTGACTGAGCAGAAACCCAACCCTCCAATTCTCTGAGGTGAGCCCTAGAAAAAAATCTTGGCCCTCTGCTCTCACTCTACCTAGAGAGAGAAGCGAGCCCAAACTGTGGGGCCATTTGAGAAAAATGCCCCTTCTTTTTGAGCCACAGAAGCCCCTCACCCAGCCCAGCCCTTTCTCTACCCAGCTTCTGCAGCTGCACCATTTGTCCAAACGACTTCTCTTTTTGTGTGAGAATTACTCATGAGGACTTTGAAATAGGAACAGATGTTCTGGGGCCCCCATCGCTTCATTATGATGCCCAACCATTCTCTGCAGCTCAAGGCTAAGGGAAGAACCCGGCCGCTTGAGTGCTGGCTGGATACTGCAAGTTGCCTCATATTACATCTAACAGTCTCGATTTGGCGCTTGATGAAGTGGCAAATTTGACCAAAAGTTGGCCTTGCTGGTTTAAAAGCTCTTAATATTACAAATTCTGGCTGTTTTCCCGATCTCCTCCTTGACCCCTGTCCAGGCAGATACCTGGCTTGTGAAACTAAAACTGCATTTCAAAGCACTGGCGAACTGGTTTTCAGAAGATCTTCCCAGTGTGATCTGGCCTGTCCTCCTCCCCAAACCCTTTCTCATCCCCCCAAAATGGCCAATTCCATTTTTTCCTATCTTGTGCATCATCCAACTATGCTTTATACTAAGTGTGTGCTCAACAGGACTTGGCAGAAGTACATATAACTAGGAGAGACACCAATACATTTTTTCTTTTTTATTTACACCAATACATCTTAATAGATTATTTTTCTGGTTACATATTTTATGCAAGGGGGAAATAATATTCTAAATTGTCTCTAACTTCAGCTAACACAAACATTTTATTTCTTTCTGCTGCACAGAATAGATGGTTAGTTTGGGGCCCAGGAAGGCCACATAAGCTCCTCTCACACACACCACCAGAGCAGACCATCTATACATGGGCCACAGCCTTACAATGGACTGGAAGAGGTATTTTTTTCTATAGTGACCTACTGCAATCATTCCCTTCCTCCAAGCACTGGACAGATTATTTATACAGCATCTACAAGTGTTAGGCAATGCTTTCAGAATGGGGAAATACAGTAGGATACTGTACTAAGCTATAGTATGTGCTCACAATATTAAGAAAATTACAAAATGAAACAAGCAGTCTGTAAGAAATGAGAGTGTTATAAGAGAAATATTATACTGTAGGAAATAAAATAATAAATTTGAGGCCAAAGCAATAGCACAGCAGGGAGGATGTTTGCCTTGCACGTGGCCGACCCAGGTTTGATCGCCAGCACCCATATGGTTCCCCATACCTTCCAGAAGTAATTTCTGAGTGCAGAGCCAGGAGTAACCCCAGGAGTAACATCCAGAGGAGAGACCTCTGGATGTGGGCCAAAAGCAAACAAAAAGAATAATACTGAATTTGCAGAGGTCTCAATACCAGGCACTTTTTAATTGGTTTTCAAGTGGTTCATTCCTGATTTGTCATGTTGGAGCAATGCTTCCCAAAGTTAATCATACATCCCCCTAAACTTACCATTGGTCATTTGAAGAATGGGGTGGGGGTAAAAGGGGCAGTAATAGCTTTGGGTGCAATGAAGGGGCACTTTCTGTTTGTTTGCTTAAAGATGGAGTGGTGCTGATTTATTTTGTCTGAAAAGGAGGCAGTAGGGTAAATGAGTTTGGGAAACTCTGCATTGAGTATTTAATAATCTAAGTGTACACATGGCATCAGATTTGTGTGAGTTTACCTGCTTTACATCTTTGGTAACACAGTCCAAGGACCACCAAATCCCTTTCAAGACTAATCAGCAATTCTATTGTTCCACCTATGTAAGTTGGGCTAGAACTCAACTGTGCCCGTCCTTACAGAATACAATCAATGAAATCATTCCCACTAGGATGGAATGCTTTTCACTTTCTCTTTGGCTAGTGTTCTTTCTTCCAATTCAAAGTTCTTTCCCTCCAATTTTCACTGGCAATAAAGTAGTAGCTGCCCCCCACCCACCCACCCACACACACACACACTGTCTTACAGCATTCTCCAGATTCTAGGTATTGTGTGTTAGATGTCATCAGAACAGAGATCCTTGCTCTTTGTTTCTGGATAGATTGCTGTTAATAAGAGACTCATTTTCACTTTCCAACTGCTAAGTAATTACTTTTTCTCTGGCACAACCACTTGCCACTCTGCTCTAAAGGAACTGCATGTATGTGGATGTATTATGCATGAACAGTTAGCATAATGCATGCATATAGCCTGCTCTTCAAAGTGGCTTCTTTTTGAAAAAAAAATATTTTTAATAAAATACTTTGGGACCTTCACCTCTGAAATTGACACAAGAGGAAGAAATTTGCACAATAGACAACTGAGCCAAGATGCGGAGTATACTATATCTGGCTTCTTGAAATCTAAGTCTAGGAAAGTGCCTGCCTCACTTTTTCATTCATTGTTCCTGGCACACTGACAGAGCAGCCGAATGCACTGGGCCAGGAGCTCACCCAAACGACTTCTAATCAGGCTCGTTAACATTGATTCATTTCAAAACTCGATCTCAGTACATAATATTCCACAAAAATACTTTCTGTTTAGAGGAAGATATCCTTGGCTTATACAGATTTCCTCTGGTCATGTGCATTTCACACACTGCTCCCACTCCCCTGAGTAATATGAAAGTTATTCCATTAAAGGCTCAAGTGGCTTGCCCCCCCATATAGGGGGGGAAAAGACAATTATGACAAAGATCCTGAATGAATCATAAAAAATGCCCTTCAATTGTAGAAGCATGACTAACAAATAAATATGGTGACTGCGCCTACGACCAAAGTGCAACCTTTTATTTAGTTCATCTCAGAATAATCCCCTATTTTCTGTGCCCTAACATATATATGTAATATATGTATTTATATCTGTGTGTATATATATTTGGAAGGGTTGTTGATTTCAGTTACATGTTTTTCTACATTTTAACATACTATTGATAATACCAATAAAATAGATAAAATGATAAAACTAGACAAATATCAATCAAAATTTCACTAAAAAGAAAGTAGTAGTACATATGTGCTTGATTTTTATTGATGATGGGTAACAAAAATATGCCAAAACAAAACCTCAAGTTTTAATGTTTTAATAATACAACTCATACCACTTATGTCCTAGATAATTTTTTGATAATAACAAATTTGGGTTATTAAATGTCTTTGGGGGGCCTGGACTACACTCAGCAGTACTCAGTCAGGGTTTCCTCCTGGCTCTGTGCTAAGGAATCACTCGTGGCAGTCTCAGAGGATTATATGGGATGACAGGGATCGAAGCCAGGTTGGCCGTGTGTAAGGCAAGCACTCAATTTGCTGTATTATCATTCCATCCCCCCCCAATAAAATGTCATGAATACATAAGAAACAAATAGATAAGTGTTACAGCTCTTTTAGAATTTGTCCAGCAGGCCTTCTGGTCTACACCGGAAGCCCCCCCCAAAAAAGAAACAAATAGATATTTTTTAATAATTTTAATAAGTAATAAGTAATTATGCTTTTGAGAAAGGTAGAAAAATCTTGGGGGGGAAAAAGTGCTATTTAAGGCAAGCAATAAGAGCTAATAAGTTTGTCACATGCAGCTGAGAAAATCTTGGCTTTTTGTCTTTTTTCTATCTCTCCCATCCCTCAAATCCTAGGCATTCACTGATAAACAGCACAATTTATCACAGCAATTTATCAACTTCCCTATTCCTTGTTACATGGCTTTTACTCAACAGTAGGACCTTCATCTATTTTTTTCTTTCTACCCAGTATACTTTAGAAACAGTCAACAAAAAGTTTCTCTACAAAAAAGTTTTTCATCTAAACTCAAACTGATTGATTCTATTCTTAAAGATGATGACACAGTCACCAAATGATCCAGATAACATTTTCCTTAAAAAGGAAGATTTAAAAAGAGAGAGAAAGAAAAAAAACCCTGGGATCAAACAGTACAGAGCCTAAGGCATCTGACTTGCAGGTGGCTGACCTTAGCTCAGTTACCGATATTCCCTGGTCTGCTAGCAATGCCTGGAATAACCCTCAGGCACAGAACTAGGAATAAACCCTGAGCACTGCCTGCCAGGTGTGAACCCAAATCACCCTCCAGAAATCTATCTGCATATACAATCTATGCAAATTTTCTGACATTAGCTTGATTTGATATTAATTTTTCAATTTAAAAGATTTTAAATAAGAGCTCAATTTCCAGTTTAAATTTTTTTTAACTGAAAAATTAATATCAAATCAAGGAACACAAAAACACAATACAAAAAACACCTTCTGCACACCTATATTCATCGCAGCACAATTTACAATAGGTAGAATCCGGAAACAACCAAGATGTCCTTCAATAGATGAATGGCTAAAGAAAGGGTGGTACATATACACAATGGAATATTATGCAGCGTTCAAAAGAGATAAAGTCATGAAATTTTCCTACATGAATGAACATGGAAACTATAATGCTGAGTGAAATAAGTCAGAGGGAGAGAGATAGACACAGAATAGTTTCACTTATCTATGGGTTTTAAGAAAAATAAAAGACATTATTGTAATAATGCCCAGAGACAATAAGGATGAGGACTAAAAGGACTGGCTCATAATATGAAGCTCACCACAAAGAATGGTGAGTTCAGTTAGAAAAATAAGTACACTTTATATGTATGACAACGGTAGTGAGTGAGAGAAGTAGAATGCCTGTCTCGAATATAGGAAGGGTTGGGGAAGGAGGGAGATGGAGGGCATTGGTGGTGGGAATTTTGCATTAGTAAAGGGGTGTTCTTTTTATGAATGAAACCCAATTACAAACATGTTTGTAATCATGGTGCTTAAATAAAGATATTATTTTTAAAAATAATTTAAATAGGGGCCACAGTGATAGCACAGGAGTATGGCATTTGTTTTGTACACAGCCAACCAGGAATGAACCCAGATTTGATCCCCAGTATCACACATGGTTCCCCGAGCCTGGCAGGAGTGATATCTGAGCACAGAGTCAGGAGTAACCCAAGCACCATGAGGTATGGCCCAACTGCTCCCCCAAATTAAAATAGACATATGGTCTCAAAAAAAAAATTACTCCAGTAAAGAACTAAGCCTGTTCATTTGCTGTGGGTCAACATGAGTCAACAGCATCAAAAAATCAAGAATAAAGTCAGGTATTTGTCGGGGAGTTTCTGCCAGCATGGGGTTTGGCAGCCCTCTGCCATGCCAAAGGTCTTTTTAACCAGGCCTAGGAGAAGTGCGGGACATGGGTCACTCCAGCACCCCTCTACCTCCTTCCTCCGGAACTCCAAGGCTTCCCCTGGGCCACATGCCTGGGCAAGCCAGTGAGGATTTCTGTTTCTTGGATTCTCTGGACTCAACCAATAGATTGTATTTCACTCGTAGTTGTAATAAATATTTATGGAGTGTTCTAATTTAAAAAAATCAGGTATTTGTCTTGGGGTGGGGGGATGTTAATGAGCTTGTGTTACATTTATCTGCCTCCAAAGAACACTTATTAAGTCCAAAGACACCACTCTTTTTGGGACCTCACTGAAGTTCTGAGGTTGTATTCTTGTAAAATGGAGCGCTAGGGCACAAATGAGGGAAGAATGTGAATGTGGAGGGTCTGCTTCTTAGTAAGCATGATCTCTTTAAGCAGTTTTGCTTGCAAGAGCATCACTATCCTGCCTATCTCAACAGAAGAAAGGTCAGACAAGGTATTAAACACAATGCCTCCCTCGAGTGTTTCCTGTCCACTGTTTCTTCCCATGGACCAGATTCACAACTTAACACAAAGATAGTCAGACTTAACATGGACATGCATATGAGTAATGAGAAATTTCTTTTTTGCTTTCCTTTCACTCAGCAAAATTTCCCACATAAAATTAATTATGGTCAAAGGAGTCTTCATTTCTGTCCTTATTCTTGGCTGAGAGTGCTGAACTCTGGTTTGGAATCACAAGGTAAAGACAACGAGGTGTATTTGCTGATGTAGATTGAACAAAGCTCAACCCTGCAGGCACTAGAGAGAGATCTGCCAGAGAAAATGGTGTTTCGCATTTACCACCTCGAAACAGAGCTGCTTTTACTCATTCTATGCTCTATAAAAGGCTTTTATAATATGCTTTCCTTCTTTGTAATACAGCGCGCGCACACACACACACACACACACACACACACACACACACACACACACCCCTTTTGGAGGGGGAAATTCTGCAGTAATACGCCTGCTAGTCTTTTTAACAGAGCATCAACAGAATACACTGAATTTAAACCACTCTACTTTGTTTTACCCAACCACAATAGCATTCCATATTGCTTTCATTTCTTGCCTTCTCATTTCTGTTAATAGTTATTTTTGAAGGAATTATAACAAGCAGGTTGATAGTGTATATACAGTTGTTCCAAAAGTATTAGGCCATACTGTGGGTAGAGAAAAATGGAAATGGTTAATGGGGTAAGGTAATTTACATGTCTGCTTTTACCAAATGCATTTTACCTTTCATTCAGCTTGTATAACAGAGGGCTCACTCGATCTTCACTACAGAAATTTCAACAACCATCACTACGACCAAGGGATGTTTGTAGAACATCTACTTGCTAGCTCTACAAGTAAACCTGAGCAGAAGGACCAGAGAAAACCAACAATGTCTACTCGTCTTTCTCTTATATTACTCTTGATTTTCTATGCCCTTCTTTCTTTTTTTCACAGGAAGATACTTGTCTGATTTTCTTCCTGTATTCTAGATTTTCTCCTGAATTAATCCTTCCACCTTGTTTTACTACTTTCCCTCTTGAGTCAAAAGGAACTCTCTTTTAGAATTGGAAAATGCTTATATATGTTAGGAAAAAAGGTTTAGTTTATCTGTTCTGAATTACTCATTAGGCTTGCTTTATGGGGATTATGAGGATTGAGATTATGGCTTGAGATTATGGGGTACAGTTATCCCAGAATGAAAGCACGATCTTCCTACTTGTTGAGATCCTAAGGAAAGTTCAGTTTTGGTGGCAATCATATGTGAATTAGAGTTTCTTCTCAAACTCACTTCTTATCATCCACCAACCACCTTCTCTTATGAATATTTCCACTACTCCTACCTATTATTTTCTGAATCATCCAATGAGAAAACAGGTAAAATTTCACAAGGATTTGCTGACAGATAATCAAAGAAAGATCAAAACTGAGCAATGGGTCATTATTCGAAACTCCATAAGTTGTTTTGAACTACAGTGTGTAGTTATATTATAGTATGTAGTGAATAATTACCAAGCAAACTAGAGGCTTTTAGAAGTAGTAAAATAAAGGGTTTTTCATTTTATTTATGTTTTTGGGCAACACCTGGCAGTCCTCAAGGGTTACTCTTAGGTCTGTGCTCAAAAATCACACTTGGTAGGCTCAGGAGACCATGTGGGATGCTGGGAATTGAATCTGGGTCCATCCTGGGTTGGCCACATGCAAGGCAAATGCCCTACCACTGTGCTATTGCTCCAGCCCCATAAAGGTTTTTTTAAAGAAAATGTTAAATGATCCTAAAGAGCAATAAATAAATAATAAGTGCTCCCAAATATGTAACAAGTTTTAGATATATTTAGCTCACTGCCAATTTTCATTATAGTTCTTATTATGAATTTTTTTAAAGATTCTATAAAGAAATGCTTTGCTTACCATCTTCACTAATAATCATGAGAGATATTTATTATTTTCCTACCAGGAATATGTTTTGGACAATCAAATCAAATCTAGCAGTAAATTTGGTTTATCTAGAAAACCAGTAATAAAATTATCTATGATTTTTACTTTCTATTCAATTCCCATTACCTTATATTAACCTTTCTCTTTCCTTCTGTTAGGACCCCCTCCCTAAATTTGCAGGAAGAAAAGATACAAATATTTTTACAAAACTTAAATGAAAAAATTTCACAGCCAAAACAAGACAGTGTGCAAAGGTTAATAGGCTTCAATTATTTCACATTTTAAAATGTCTAAGTACTGAAAAATCTCTAAACTTCCCATCTTACAGGAGATACTTTTCAACTTCCCCTAAATAACTTACATATTTAGAGGACACAAAGCTACAAAGGGTTGGTGAAAGACATTTGGGCTAAACATCAATGACAAACTCCAAAAAATTCTCTTCAGAATCTCAATATGTCTAAACTCCAAAGGTACATAAACCCTGACTTGGAAACTTCGATCCCAACACCCACATTCTACTTTTGGTGGAAAGTAAAATTCTTGGGGGCTTGAGCTGCTTGGCCTGGTGCCTTGCTACAAACTTAGCAGGCAGCTAATCTCTGTGAGCTGCGTCCACTGTGGCCTGCCTGCTATTCTTTACCATCTGGAGCCTGGAGTTGATATTAGCTTGAACCACACAAGCAGGAGAAAAGAAGAGAGAGAGAAAAAAAAAAAAAAAAACCAACTCTCATTCGCATTGAACTGAAATTGGTGGCAGAACAATGCAGCATGCAGCCCGGGCTTTTAAACATGGAAGAAAGGGGAAAGTACAAACCTTCTCCTTTGTTTTCTGGTTCTCTGCTCGAAGGTCTTCATATTCGCCTATTGCTAAAAGGGGAGAGAAAAAAGAAAAGAAAGCAAAATTAGAACACCATCAAAAGTGGATGGGAAGAAAACTTAAGAATCCAACTCATTCCTATTGATGTCTAGCTAGGATGGGGGTGGGAAAAGAAGAGGCAGCAGGAGGGAAAAACAAAACAAAACAACTTCTGCTTTTAAGAGTAAGGAAGAAAAAAAGAGGCCCAAGCAGATGTGAGTCTACCAAGGTGAATTTCAGTTCTCCTTAGGTTAGCCATGAGAAAGACATAGGAACCAGAAGTGACCCTCAAGGCACACACTTCTCTCTGAAGCTCATACCTCAGTGTTGTGGAGGGAGATGGAGAGGAGTGTGTGGTGCTATAATCAAGCTTATTTTTTAAAAAGAGCCTTTAGATACTAAAGAAAATGTCCACATTCCACTCCATGTCGTGTATTCGCCTATTAACACAGCAAAAAGATTCAGCTATGAGTATTTCATTGAGAATGACTAATTCTAGGTACTGGGTGTTCCCCTCCCCAGAATCAAGCTTTACCTAGACACCACTTGATTCATTTCATTGACTTGGAAAACTATGTGAACTCGCCAAATATTTCCAACTATGGGGGGGGGGGGAACCCTCTGTTATAAGAAAAGTAAACGTCATCTGTACATCCACACTCATCTTTACAATAAAGAATCATTTTTAGATATCCTCACAGTTGAGAATATTATGTAAAAAAATAAATTAAATAAAGACCTAGGATTAGTGTTGTAGCAACAGTGAAGATGGATCTCACAGAACCATGCTCACCACAGGCCAGTAGCTTGACAAAAACCAGAGACCCAAGAAATACTTAGGCTGCATTTTCATATTGGTATTTAAAAGAATTTAATGAGACTGATCTATAAAGAGATCAGCCTTTCTTTGAGAACTAAGAGCATCCGGGGGTCTGGAGCTGTAGTATATTCGGTAGAGCATTTGCTTTGCAAGCTGCCTATCCAGGTTCAATGCCTGGCATCCCATCCCCAAGCCCACTAGGAGTGACTCCTGAGCTCTTCTGGCTTGTGCCCCACCCCCGAAATAGAGCTTCTTATTTCTAAAAATAATCCAAAACCACAATTTTTTTACATAGAAAACCAACAGCTTTCTGAACATCCCAAATAACAGGTATTCTAATCCAAAAGTATTCTAAATTAGTGTTTGAGCCTCTGGTTCACCAAACAGACAATTCACAGGGTAAAAGTACACTCTTTCTTTCTTCTTAGAGTAATCTAAGGAGTTTGGAATAACTACTGTAATGTTAGGACCAAAAGCTCAAAGAGCAGTTAATTTACTATCAAACCATTTTATTTGTGGGCCTAAGAAATAGTACAAGAGTTAATGCACTGGCCTGGTCCCTGGTTCAATGCCCTGCACTGGATCTAGACCTGTGAGCACAGTCAGGAGTAGCCTGAGCACTGCTAGGTCTGGCCCAAATTCTCTCCCCAAAATTGTTTCACTTAAGTTAAACTGGTTTATAACGGCATACACACAAGTTTCAGCCTTTTCAGCATTAAAAACAACTGTTTGCCTCTAAAAAAGTTTCCTTTCCATGCTCCTCTATACAATTGACCTTCTGACCTGATAACCCTACCCACTTCCTATTTTCCTTCTGGTAACCAGTACCTTGTTCTCCTAAGTTTTGTTTGCTCTTTTTTTTTTTTTTTTACATTTCTTCAACATGAGTAGAATAATAGGATAGTTGTCTTTACCTATCTGACTTATTTCGTGTGTCATATAACCCTCTTCAAGTTGTTGTTAACAGCAAGACATTATGTTCTCAAGCAGATGAACATGGTTTCATCTCTAGTCAGTTATGAGCAGATGGAAACTTGGGTTGTTTTCTAACTTTTGGTTACTTTGTATAATGCTCTGACAAGCACAGGGGTATACATAGTTGTAAAAATCCATCGTTTTGTAGTCTTTGAATAAATGGCAACTTCAAATGAACAAATATGTGTTGAATTTTATCATCAATGCTATGAAGCTTTATAAGTACTCATAAGCATCTAAATAAGAATAGACTATTTTATTGAACCATACCCCACAATGTCCTTCAAAATTAGAAAATCCATAAAATAGCTAAATGTATGTGTATGAAGATACAGCTTTAAAAACATCACATTTTTGGGGGGCTGAGCAATAGCACAGCAGGTAGGGCATTTGCTTTGCATTTGGCTGACCTTGGTTCCACCCCCAGCATCCCATATAGTTCACCAAGCCTGCCAGGAGTAATTTCTGAGCACAGAGCCAGGAGTAAACCCTGAGCACTTGCCAGGTATAAACCAAAAACAAAACAAAAAAAAATCGATGATGAGAACCTCTAGTAGGATTCAGCCCATTTTCGGGGTATTAGACTCTTACTCCCAGTTTATTTATTTTCTCTTTTTCAGGCAAAACCACGCAACTTGAACTAGCTAGCCCTGCCCCCACTTAGAGGGGGAAATAAGGGAGGCATCAAGACCAAACTGATGCAAGACTACTAAGTAGTGGGTTAGATACAGAGGGGACCACATATTCTAGACACCCTGGAGGTGAGGGAAGAGGAAATGGGAGGTAGGACAAAAACGGAGGAGTAGGGAGGACAATTTAGGGATGGGAATCCCCCTGATTTTATGTAAATATATACCTAAAATATTAATGTCAACAATAGGTAAGCCACTATGATCAAAATAAAAATTATATTATTAATAAAAAAATTGCATTTTTGCAATACCATTTTTGTTAAATGGTTTTGTTTTGAAGCCACACCCAGTGGTGCTCAAGGATCACTCTTACAAGTGCTTGGGGGACCATCTGAGTTGCTGAGGAGCAAATCCAGACAAGACAAACACTCTACCTGACACACCATCATTCAAGCCCCCTAGAAATGACTGCTTTTCTTGGAGTAGAGAAACAGCTATGAAACTGTGAAGCATGTTTTGGATACAGAGAGCCTGAGCTCCATCACCAGCAATGCAAAGTCCCTTTGACAGAGCATGAATGAAGCCCTTTTCATATCAGTTCTTCTACCATATCTATTCCAACCAGTGAGTCTAGACCATATTGGGCTTGGTTCTAAAATTATAATAAAATGATCTCCTTTATTCCTTCCCCTTACCTAAGCCTCTTTTTTTATAACAAAGAAATAAGAACTAAGAGATCTGGGGAAGGAAATGAGCATTGGGCCAAGGATTTGGGTCCAAGCACATGTTTCACATATATGAGGTCCTGGGTTTAATTCCTGCCACAAAAACAGATATATATATATATATGTATGTATATGTACACATGTATACACACATATTAACCTTTAGTCATTAAATTATCTATGTCAAGTTACAATATTTGAATGTTATTTGAGACATAATATTATTGCAAGACTATAACTTAATTAATTATAAATTACAAGTAGATGAAATTGGAAAATCAAAAGTAGACTTAAGATTCTATTTTTATGATCTACTTTTACAAATATACAAAAAACAATTTATTTTTCTATTTAGAATCCTAGATAAAGGCTATAAAGACTTAAAAAAATACTCTACTATTCTTCATTCTATTGCCAAAAGAATCCAGGTGGAACAATGTAAATTTCCTATTGCGGAACCTATGAAAAACATTAATTAAGAACTTTTCATCTATAATACCTTAATGGAAAACACAGAAAATATATCTATTTGTAACTGTGTGTAGCTTAAAAAATAGTCAAGAACCAGGATAGAAGAGGAAAACTATAGGAAGAATTCAACGCATCTGACATCAGGAAAAAAGAACAAGGGAGGGGATAAAGTAAAAAATATAAAAAAAAAATTTAGGGGGCCAGAGAGATAGTACAACAGGCAGGGAGCTCATTTGCAAATGGCTGACCTGGGTTCAACCCCACCACCCACTGAAGTTCCACTGCCAAGAGTGACCTCTGAGCACAAAGCCAGGAGTAAGCCCTGAGCACTGCCAGGTGTGGACCTAAAAACAAATAAACAATAAGAAAACATTTACTTAACTGTTTTATTTCCTTGAAGTCAGTGCCCTAGCAATATTTATATAATTCACACCCCAAAGTAGAATACCAGTAACCACAGTCTTGGTAAAACTCACAAAACCTGAAGTGACTTCACAGAAATGTTACTGTTTCCAAACTAATGCACAGTTTAAAAGAGATACCCTCCAAATCTTTATTGAATCAGTGCAAAAACAAACAAACAAAAAAAACCCAAACAAACAAAACAAAACCAACCATATGATATGGACTAATTTTCTTCCATCTAAAGGATATCCATCACTTGGGTAAACCTCAGCTCTTGAGTTTACAGATATAGCATATCTTACCAACTTACAAGACCATGTGAAACAGCAATTACAAAATGCACCCTAATGCCAGACTGAGCACTTATTAGCTAGAGTATCTCAGGAAAGTTATTTGATCTTTTTGAGCCTCCCAGATAACACCTAGAAAATATTTTAAAAATACCCACCTCTCACAGTGTAGTTATTGAGAGTGAGTTAACAAATATGAGTGTTCAGGCACAGAAAGTGTTCAATACAAGTAATCCAGGCTTATCACTAACAATGCTACAAAGAATATTAACTATATTTGAGGGCTACCATGGAGGCTTTGCATACAGGAGGTTCAACTTCCACCCTGGCACCATATTGTCTCCTGAACACAGTCAGAAACTGAGACCGAAAGCAATGAACTGTCCCCTAATGTCCTTAGTCTCTGGATAACTTTTGTCCCAGATGGCTTATAAGATGGTAGCCCTGAAAAGTCTAGGAAATGTTGATATCCAAAAAAGGAAGAAGAAGAGGAGCTACAGTTTGTTGTAGTGAAAGGAAGATGGTGAAAAAACAGAAGTCACGCTGGCAGCTGAACTTTCTAGCTCTAGATGCACATTTGAATCAACAAAGAGCTTTGAAATCCAGACACACATCTAGACCCATCGTCACCCATAACCAACCCCAAGTTTTTTATATCAGTTTTCTCAGGTGGAGTTTTTAGAGTAAGCTTTCAGATTTAAGAATCATGCTGGTTGGCCCAGAGAGATAGCACAGGGCATATTCCTTGCAAGCAGCCGATCCAGGACCAAAGGTGGTTGGTTCAAATCCCGGTGTCCCATATGGTCTCCCGTGCCTGCCAGGAGCTATTTCTGAGCAGACAGCCAGGAGTAACCCCTGAGCACTGCCGGGTGTGGCCCAAAAACAAAACAAAACAAACAAAAAAAATCATGCTGGTTTTCTCTTTCAAAAGTTTTCTTCTCAAGATGCAGACCCTAACACAGACAATCCAGGAAGCAATAGGTAGTCTTAATTTTTTCAGAAACCTAACAACTAAAGTTCCTAACTACAGATCAACAACATGAGCTGGGATGAACAATCATGGCTTGTCTGGAATCTTCCCCTTATGGGCCCAGGAGAATCTAACATCCCTGAAAACCTCTCAGTAGCAGAAAGAGGATTTCTAAGAGATCTAAGAGTTTCAAGATCTCTGTTTCCAGTGTTCCATTCAGTTGAGTTTTTCCAGCTCACTATACCTGACTGTCCCATACAGTAATGATAAGCACAGACCTATGACTATTTACATTTAAATTAATAAAAATAGAATTAAGATTATAAGGAAGATCAATTAAATTAAAATTCAGTTGTGCCAGCCACATTTTCAAGCTCTTACTAGTTACATGTAGCTGCTGGCATCCATGGTGGATGCAGAACAATGTCATCACAATACAATACTGTTCTGGAATTTTGTACAGATACCCTGAAAATGCATCAAACCTGACATAATAGAAAGTGAATTTATCAACTCTTTTCACTCAAACTTCCTACTCCTATATGCACTGATTACATCAATGTTCTTATCTCCTAAGTTTCCAAGAGAATATTTCAAAATCACCTCCAAAGGATCAGCAAACTGCTCATTTTTCTTAAAATTTCCTGTGTAGGGGCCAAAGAGATAGCACAGCAGTGTTTGCCTTGCAAGCAGCCGATATAGGACCTAAGGCGGTTGGTTTAAATCCCAGCATCCCATATGATCCCCTATGCCTGCCAGGAGCGATTTCTGAGCGGATAGCCAGGAGTAACCTCTGAGCACTACCAGGTGTGGCCCAAAAACCAAAAAAAAAAAAAAAAAATTTCCTGTGTAAAGTACCTTTTCTCTAGAGCCAGAACCCAATTTTGATACACCATGGATAAACCCTCATCTCTTATTTCCCTATATCTCAAATTCTTTCTTTATACAGTAGGTAATTAGTGAAATCTCTCTCTCTCTTTCTCTCTCTCTCTCTCTCTCTCTCTCTCTCTCTCTCTCTCTCTCTCTCTCTCTCTCTCACACACACACACACACACACACACACAGACTTTTCTCTCAGAAGCCACCATTTACTCTATCACACCCAAAATCTTGGGGCTTCTCTGAACCTTGGGTTTTTGTTTCTTTGGTTTTGGGGACACATTAACTACACTGGGGACTACTTCTACCTCTGTGCTCAAGGATCACTCCTGGAAGGGCTAGAGAACCTAACAGGTTGCTGGGGAATCAAACCCAAATTGGCCATGTGTAAGGTGGCTATCTTATCCACTGTACTATCTCTCCAGCAGAGCAATTAAACCAAACATAAACATCCTTGTTTTATAAATGAAGATACAAATCCTACAGAGCTCAAATCTCACAGCAAGAAACAATTGAGGTGGAACAAATCTATGGTTTCCCAAAGTAATCCATGAAAAAAATTCCTGAGCATAATCATGTGCCAAACACTGTGCCAGAAACAGTAAGGAGTATGTCTTTGTGCCTTCAGATGCCCACATCTGGCACAGTGCCTGACACTGAGGAGGCACTTGATTAATGTGTGTTAAAGGCAGAGAGAAGAACAGATCTAGGTCTTCATAAGAACAAACCATGAAAGAGACTAAAGTATCCTCCTTGGGGACCCAAAAGGACACTCAGTGAAAATAAAGCTCTAAGTAGTCAATAAATATGACAGGCAAGCAAGGCATCAAGAGATCTTCTGCTACATCCTTTCTACCCCTGAGTGTGGAGCCTTGATAGGCCTTTCAGGAATGGAGAATCAGGGCTTGAGTCCTAGAAGATTCTGTTCAATTAGGACATTGTCCCCTGCACTTGTCTCACTGGGTCCTGCTCTTAATAACAGATTAGAAAGAACTCGTATATGCCTCAGATACTAATAAAAACATGGAGGAAAATAAAAGCTAGAAAAAAATTGATAGAAAATCTGATAATAAAAAAACAAAGGTGAGAGACTTTTCATTGAAAAGAGATTATGGAAATCCTCAAGCTCATTCATTACTTAGTAGTATTAATTCATTAGTTCATTACTAATGAATTCTTAGAATTTAAGAAGCAATCTCACAACCCAACATTGATAACTTCAAATGTATTGGTGGATTGGAAAGAAACTGAGTCAGTTTATAGACTTTCAGTTTATAGAGTTTCTGGTCTCATATAAGTTAAGTCAATACTGCCATTTTCACAACAACAAAATGCTGGACAAACTAAAAAGCAACAACTCTTCTTAAATCCATTAGAGAACTGAGACCAAGGGGCAAACTAACACACAGAAGCTCAGAGAGGCAGCAATAGAAAAAAAAAAAAAAAAAAAAAACCTTTAGGCCAGAAAGCACAGCAATAGGGTGTTTGCCTTGCATGTAGTCAATCCAGGATGGACAGTGGTTTGAATGCCGGCATCCCATAAGGTTCCCCATGCCTGCCAGGAGCAATTTCTGAGCGCTGAGCCAGGAGTAACCCCTGAGAATCACCGGGTGTGACCCAAAAAACAAAATAGAGTGTGAAAGATAGAGGCGGAGAGACAGAGACAGAGACAGACAGAGACAGAGAAAGAGAGAGAGAAAATCACAACTTCCTGGAGCCGAAATCCTGGGCCAGATAACATCTGAGTTAACTGGTGCAAAAGAGAGAAAGACAAACTGGAATTCCAAAATTGCTGGAGGCTGTTCCAATGGTTTCTGTTGACAGCAGGGTAGAGGGTGCCTCTGCACCACATATACTTTTGGGTATTTTTTTTTGGGGGGGGGCATACCTGGAGACGTTCAGAGGTTACTTCTGACTCTACACTCAGAAATTGCTCCTGGCAGATTCAGAGGACCATATGGAATTCTGGGAACTCACACCTAGCTCAACCACATGCAAGGCAAAAGCCATAATTGTTGTGCCCCCTTTGAACCACATAAAGGGCAATTGGGGTGTCAAATAAATGTGTATAAACTGTCGTGAGTTTTTATCTCCTGGAGAACTATCAGGTTTTTCTTACAGTAAAATTAGAGAAAATGTCCCCAGTACTCTGGCAAAGGGAGAGGAAATGGCTATTTTGAAGAATGCCTTCAAGGGAAATTATTTCACAGACTAGGGGAAAAGTCTTACCCAACTCCAGAAGCTTCTGACCTTCTTCACACTCAATTCCAGTCCCTTCCAGGCCTCCTACCTCATTGAAGAGGAGGAAACAAAACTGAGAGGCCCTGCTGGAAGTCTCATCCCAGAGACAGAGACTAGCTCACCCACAGGATCACAGGACTGTGTCTGTCCCCTACACCTTATCTCCTCACCACTGCTGGTCACAGTTTCATTTGGAATTGCCAAACTTTGGAAACAACTATAATTCATCAACAGGTGAGGCCACAAACTATGATGTAGAATTGCCATGGGGTTATTTTCTAGTGATACATAGAAATAAAGACACTTTTGGGGGTCAGAGAGGTGGCGCTAAAGGTATCTGCCTTGCAAGCGTTAACCAAGGAAGGACCGAGGTTTGATCCCCCGGCGTCCCATATGGTCCCCCCAAGCCAGGGGTAATTTCTGAGCACTTAGCCAGGAGTAACCCGTGAGCATCAAACGGGTGTGGCCCAAAAAAAACAAAAACAAAAACAAAATAAATAAAGACACTCTCAAACCACAAAAA
Source organism: Suncus etruscus (assembly GCF_024139225.1). Lineage (NCBI taxonomy): Eukaryota > Metazoa > Chordata > Mammalia > Eulipotyphla > Soricidae > Suncus > Suncus etruscus. The sequence goes on from NC_064864.1 coordinate 63,279,325, forward strand.
AGACAGAGGAACTTTAAAAACTTTAAACTTTTATTTAAAAATAAAAGCCAATTGAAAAAACTACCTAAATGTCTAATTACACAATATGCCATTCTGGAAAAGGCAAAAGTATTCAACTGGGACAAAGATCAGTGATGGCTATTTCACACAAAGCAGGAACAAGGAAGAAGTGAGACAGAGGAACTTTTTTTTAACAGTGAAACTTCTGTAGTTTGTAAATAACTACAACATTCTAATAATGTAATGGTAGAAAATCTCAAAGTCCACAAGAACTTCAAAATTTTCACTAAAATATTAATTTATATTTTGTAGACTCCTTTATCAACCTATGTTATAATTGTCTATGTAGAAAAAATACTTTGGGCTGGGAAGATGGTCAGTTGGTAGGCCACATATCTAGGATGTACAAGGCCCTGGGTTCAACCCTCAGCACCCAGAGATCCCCCAGAACTGCCCAGCAAGGTCTTCATGGCCTCCTTAACATGAGACTTTGTGCTGGGACACTGCCAGACTGAGCACTAAACCCAAGGACCAGCACTGCTAAGTCACTGACCACCTCTTTCTAGGAGTTAATCACCAAGTCCTCCCACTCAACACCCACTGGTGGGATATCTACATTTAAAATAAGAAAACTATTTGTTAAAGGGATCCCTGGGACCAGAGTGGATAGCTCAGTGAATATGGGTTTGCCTTGCTTGTCTTGCCAGTTTCGATCTCCACCATCCTATATGGTCCCCGAAACCTGCCTAAGTGATTTCTGAGTGCAGGGCTAGGAATAACCTTGAGTACTGCAGGGTATGCCCCAAAGCCCAAAAATAAATAAATAAAGGGCCCCTCTCTGGGATGTTAAAGGGCTACCCAGATGGAATAAATACCACAATGGGGCAACAAGGATTAAACCAAAGGCTATGAAGAGGTCAGGCATATGCTTTACAACTTGAGTCTCCAACCTCAAAAGCAAAAATAAATATAACCTTTATAAATCTATAGCAGATGTGAATGAAGAGACCAAACAGGAGTCAAAATGCTTGCTTTGCAGGCCTGGATTACTACTCAGTATCATTTGGTCCCTCAAGAAGTGCCAGGAGTGATCCCTGAGCACAGAGAAAAGTAGAAGTCAGCCCAAAGCACTGGTAGGTAGAGCCTCAAAACAAATTAAAAAGTAGAACAAGGGGCCGGCGAGGTGGCGCTAGAGGTAAGGTGTCTGCCTTGCAAGTGCTAGCCAAGGAAAGGACCACGGTTCGATCCCCCGGCGTCCCATATGGTCCCCCCAATTCAGGGGCAATTTCTGAGCTCGTAGCCAGGAGTAACCCCTGAGCATCTAATGGGTGTGGCCCGAAAAAACAAAACAAAACAAAACAAAAAAAAAAAGTAGAACAAATAGAAAAAATAATTTATCTGCTGCCCCTTTTATTTTTGAGGAGGGAAAAGGGCTCTCAAGCAGTGCTCAGGGGCCCTCCAGAAACATATCCTTGTACTGGGGTGGTGATGAATACTCAGGGCCTTGCATATACAAGGCATATACTCTGCACCTTCAAGAAATTTCCCCAGCTGCGTTACTGTCATGAACTTATAAATGTATAAGTATTCATGTGCCCTCTGTTAGGTGCTCAACCACATGTACCACAACAGAACTATAAAGACATCTTCACACTTGATACCAAGACTGACCCATTCAGTCCCCAACTTCTTTTTTTTGTGTGTGTGTGTGTGTTTTGGGTCACACCCAGCAGCATTCAGGGGTTACTCCTGGCTCTATGCTCAGAAATTACTCCTGGCAGGCTCGGGGGACCATATGGGATGCCGGGATTCGAACCAATGACCTTCTACAGGAAAGGCAAACGCCTTACCTCCATGCTATCTCTCCGGCCCCTAGTCCCTAACTTCTTACTTACTGACCTTACATGGACACAAAATCGACAACGCTCGAGTTGTTCTCGACTGACAATCAATTGTGCTAGGCAATCGCTTATGGCTCCTTTGGTCAAAATCCTACTCTAGTGATTTTCCAGCCTAGAAATCAAAGGTATAACAAACCCCTTTTTAAATGACTAATCCAGCTCTAAGAAACTGAGCCATCTCTGCTTGTGAACAGAACTTTGAGCACTCTTTCAATAGCAGCTCAAAAGATGAAAGCACTGATAGCACCCTAGGCTATCAATACTCAGTAACCTTAGCTCATGAAAAGAAGCCATACCTTGGGTATGTTCATTTATTTGTGATTTTGATCTGAACATTCTTTATTATTGTAATCCTTCTTTTCTCTCCTCTCTCTTCTCTCTTTCCTGTATCTCCTCTCCCTGTCTCTCCTCCACCACCACGCCCACACACATACACAGCAAGGGCACTGCCATGCAAACTAGGCTAATGAGCGCCTGTTGTTTCTCTCTGCCCAGCTTGATTTCCCTTATGGTACTAGCAAACACTACTATGAATTATGAATTTTCAGACAACTATTCTAGTAGTTGGATGATGATCAAGGTCTATCAAGGTCTTCCCTGCCCTTTTCTGGCCTAAGGATATTCAGCATATGACCAAACATGACCAAATTAGGTGTTCTTAGAATTTATATGCCAGAAACCCAGCTTTCTTTCTCTCTCTCTTTATCTCCAATACCTAGCACAGTGCCTGGCTATGAATATTCAACACTTGTGGATTGAAAGAATTACAAAGAAAATCATGTACCTTAAAAAAAAAGCGCTTAACTAAATTTATCATTTTCTAGTAGTATTCTGGAGTGAGAGCAAATTGTGTGAGGTTTTTGTAAGGGAAATGTCTTTGGTAGCTAGTAAATACTTTAGTAGCTAGGAAATATGCATTGGAAATCGTATTCCCAAGTTGCCATTTCTCCAGGCATTAAAGATGTCAATCAGTCCAATAAAATAAAGCCCCCAAAAAGACAAAAGGAGAATTACCTCATTACCTCAACATCTGCTTGAACATAAGCAATCACACACTGGCTAATTTTTTTTAAAGGGGCATAATATAACTTTCTAGAAAGACATAATATAGCTAATTATACCATTCACTAGAAGGGAACATACAATGTTTTGAAGTCATTCAGAAATGGGTGGGATTTATCAGACATAGAGCTGAGGAAATGGTAAGTATATATTAGAGATTGTTCATATTATGACAGACTCCGTCATTACATTTCACAACTTTTGTCAAAAGCAACCTCATCCACCACACCACTCAAGGCTTCACATTAAGGAAAGCTGCACTCAGCTTCCTCTCAGCATAGATTAAAGTTTCCTGATCTGAGCACCCTTGTAGGGAATGGGATTGAAATTTAGATGTGAATTTAGATGAGTTCAGTTAGAGAAATAACTACACTGTCACTAACATGACAATGATAGTGAGTGAGAGAAATTGAATGCCTGTATGGGTTGTGGGGGGAGGAGTGGGATGGAAGGCATTGGTGGTGGGAATGTTGCACTGGTGAAGGGGGGTGTTCTTTTTTATAACTGAAACCCAACTACAAACATATTTGTAATCATGGTGCTTAAATAAAAATATTAATTAAAAATAAATAAACTAAATTTAGATTTAAAACTCCCCAAAGATCATGAAACCTAAATATCAGTGACTATGTAAAAAGATTTAAAACCTTATAAATAGCCAATAATTAAAAAATAATGTACCACTGTGTTCACCATATTGGTCAAAAAAGTTAACAAGCTGTCAAATTAGTAAAGATTAAGATTGGCCAATGCTGACTGGTACACAGGAAGTTAGGTACTACGGGGTTCAGTGGAAGGGAATGTGAACTGGACAGGTTACTATCATATGCCTTACTAATCTAGCAGCTCCATTTCTAACACTTGAAATTTTACAAACTTATGCATATATTTATTTAATTAATGGCATCTGTTTTACTAGACTATAAGAACAAGAACTACCTGTCTGGTTCACTATCTATATCCCAGTACCTAGGGTAGGGGTCTTATATCTGATAGATATTTGGTAAGAGTGAATGTCTACTCCACATTAAAAAGCATTCACGCTCTCCCCTGAAAAGAAAAAAAAATTTAAGGTGAACAACAGGGCTGGAGCTATTGCACAGTGAGTAGGGCATTTGCCTTGCACATGGCTGACTCATCTCCAGCATCCCATATTTTCCTCTTAGTCTGCCAGGAGTGATTTTTGAGGGCAGATACAGGAGTAACCCCTAAGCACCACTGGGTATGTCCCTAAAACAAAACAAACAAACAAACAAAAAAGGTAAACTACAACAAGCAAACTCAAAACTGTGCTGCTGATCAAGGAGACAGATTGGGGGTGTTGAAAGGATGGGATAGGTTACCTGGGAACCAAAATTGAAGGAAGTTGGCATTGGTGGTGGGACTGGTGATGGAACATTGTATGCCTTAAATAAAACTCTAACTTTCTAATTTATGGTATACAGTAATAATAATTAAACTTAATTTAAAAGCATTAAAGTAATCCTTTAAAAGGTGAAGTGTTTAACTCAGATACTTCTTATTCACATTAAGTAAGATAATAGAATTACTTATAGGTTACAAATAACTAACAGATAGTAAAAAGTTTATTTCAAATATAAATGAAACATATTATTTGCTTACAAAATTGACTACTATACCAGTGGAAGTCCAATAGAACTCAAATCCCTAGCCTAGCTCCAAGAGACAATATTCTTGAAATTGGGTCATCATTCTATCATGCAATGGCAAATCTACACTCTGGATTTGAGATATATAAGAATCATACTGTGAATTTGAAAAAATTTAAAAAAATTAAAGAAAGCCCAATAACTATTTACCCAAACTGAATATCTTTTAAAAATAAAAGTATGTCTTTAAAAAAAAAAACCTCAAAATTAGTTTTATTATCTCTGAGATGCACACAATCAAGGAAATATATCATCCATGGACTTGTTTTGCAATACAAAAAAGAACCAGAAACTTAAGGTTCCTTCTTTGGGGGAGGGGTTGGCAGGAGTACAGGGGTTAAAGCATTTGACTTGCATATAGCCTATAGCAGTTGGCTTCCAGCACCATATATCATATCCCCAGAGCACCTCTAGGAATTACCTCCTGAACTGGAGGTAACCCTTGAGCACTGCCAGTTGTGACCCCAAAGAAAACAAAATAAAAATTCCTGTCTTTTTCTCAATTCTCAAACCTATCAGAAACAAACAAACAGAAAACAAAAAAGAGTTCTAAAATTGAATACAAAGAATTCGGGAGCTTTCCACACTGTTAACCTACCCTTGAAATAATACAAAATAGTCATTTTAAAATTTTGTCATTATTTGAAAATTGACCGTCCATCAAAAAGTTCAGTGTCAATGACAGATGACTACTAATAAAAGCTCCAACATGAATATAAATTGAGTCTTTATTATAATTATTACTATAACTTAAAGTAACATGCTAATGTAATCTAGTCCCTCAATAAAATACTAGAGAAACTCCATAGAAAGTTTGACTATGAATGATTTGTAATCCACTTTGGTCAAAATAAAAATTATTTTAAAAAAATAAAGAAAGAAAGGCATTTTAACTTTGGCCCAGAGTCACCAAAGGCTGTGACTTTTGCGCCTTTAGGCTAATCTGGATTAGGATTTTCAACTACTGGAAAGGCAAAAGTCACTTGTATGTTTATACAACAGTTTGTAGATACCAGGTAGCATTTAGGAATGTGCGGATCCTTCTCAGTGAGATGAAATCATTTCCCCACCGGTACAGTTACTCAACCCTCAATGGGAATGCCAAGGTGCAACAGGTCAAAGTAACAGACAAAACCTTAGGAAATCAGACGGTTTTGCTCCAGTCTTTACTCAGATACAACATCATTTTCTTTATAAGACCTTTAGGTGAGGTTTTGCCAAGTTTACTGAGTTGGTGAATGGGGACAAGAGAAGTGAAAAAGCAGAAGCTAAACCCCAAGATGAGACAGACACAGAGCAGGGGTCCGTCCACTGTGTGGTCAAGTCAGTAAGTTGCACAGAAAAGTACATGTCCCAACTCACTTTTACTTCCTAAATCTGAGCGGTTCCTCTCTGGATGCCTGTTCTCAATGCCACGTGGGGTCAGGATAATAATAACAATCATTTAAAACGTTACAACTGGCAAGCTCATCTCTAACCACTAATTTTGGCTTTGTTCTTAAGTGAGGAAAGTGATAGCTATGATTGCCACAGGCCTATGAAGCGAGGATCTGCAGTTACCAGGCGGTGCAGAAAGGTACAGTGTGCGTGGCCTGGTTTTCCCGTGGACCAAAGCCAAGTCTTAATTCGGGAAGCCCGAAGGCAGCAAAGTGTTGACTCAATGACTAATAAATGGCTAAAAATGGGAAGTGGGAAGCCATATCGTGGCCTGAAAAAAAAAATGGGGGAAAATAAAATCCGAGCTGGGTAAGTAAGGAAATGAAGAACTAGACCAAACCAGAATGAAAAGCTGGCAAGGGTTTGCAGACAGCGCTGCAGGCAGGCCTCCCCGTGCCAACGTGCGGGAATGGGTGGGGCAACGCTGGGGGGGCCAGGCCCACCGAGGAGACCCCCCAACACCCGCTGCCACCGCAAGCTGCCCACCTGCCTCTCCCGCGTGGGGCCTCCACGCCCCAAACCCTGGCTGCCCCTTCACCTCCTTCGCGATCGCCTGTTCCCGTCCCCGGGCCCGCCACTCCCCGCCCCGCAGTGTTCCCACCACCCTGGAAGACCGCTGCAGGCGCGGGGAGAGGGCGCGTCTCTGCGGATGGCGGAGCTACATGGGGGTGACCCTGCCTGCCGCAGGCCCAGTGCACCCCACCCGGCCCCGGCTGCCCGCACCTGGCGCCCGCCCGCCTACCTTGCTCCTTCAGGCTGGTGATGAGCTGCAGCTGCTTCTCCTCGTCTGAGCTGTTCATGTTTGCAGGTGGGGCCGGGTAGAAGGAAAGCAAAGGCGGGAGAGACAAGGGGTGCACGGGGTGGGGTGGGGTGTGGGGCAAAGGGGGAGAAAAAGCAAGCAAGACGCCGGTGGCGTGTGGCTGCACTACCCGGAAGTCGGAGCTGCTCCCGCTCCTCCTCCTCCTCTTCCTCCTCCTCCTCCTCCTCCTGCTCCTGCTTCTGCTCCCGGCGCGGAGCGCGCGAGTGAGATCATCCCCACGCACCTCCTGGGTCGCAGCTTTACCTGCGGGGCGGGCCGCGAGGTGGGGCGGGGACCGAACGCGGGGCGGAGGGCCAGAGGGTGGTGCCAATTTGTGTGTGTGTGTGTGTGTTTCTTGGGGGGCACCCCGCCGGGCCCCCACAGTCTCTGCTTTGATCTGCGGGCACCTCTGCGCCTCCTTGGTTCTCCTCTGCAGAGACCACACGCAGGGTGCGCCCTGGTGCCACCGCTCAGGCGCGCATTGCTGCAACCCTTTCTCCGCCTGCGTCGCCCGAGGACACCGACACGCTCCATGATAGTAGCAAATCGGCCTGGGCTGGGAGGTGGGTTGGGGTGTCTTCAAACGCTGCCATGGCACACATTGGGCCTAATGGGCAATCTTCAAGGACCAGCTTCAAGCCCAGTTCTCCCCGCCCTGGGTTCTGGAAGCAGGGTGAGAAGTGAGGGGCTCGCAGGTGTCTGGGGGTTTTGCACCTAGGGGAGCAGGCCCGGGACTGAACTGACCGGCAGGGTAAGTCTGTGAGAGCCCGGGAGGGTGTGGCCACCACGGAGGACCCAGGATTCACCCCAGTGCTGGGTCTGGCTGAGAAACTATCAGAACTGCTGGCCCGACACCCCCCCCCGCGGATCATTTTATAGTAATAAATAATAGATAGATAGATAGATAGATAGATAGATAGATAGATAGATAGATAGATAGATAGATAGATAGATAGATAAAGTAAAAGGCATTCTTTAAAGGACGCTGCCGTCTAAAGTCCAAGTCATGCTTCTGCCTCACCAAACACTTGGCAGAAGGAAGCTGGACGGCTTTGGTTCTGCATCCTCTAAGCCCAACTCCGGGCTAGATGCCAACCGGACAAAGGACAGTCCAGTCAAAATGTTCCTCTCCAGCCCCAGCAGTGGGTTAAGCTTGGGTCAAGTCTGATTCTTTGACTGTCTTCTGAAGTATGGTCTTAGTTTGCAGACCCGACATCCAGGAAGAGGCAAGAGGTTGCACAGGGAACAGAATGTACAAACATATCCACTCCAGTGGCACTCAGGGGTTACTCCTCGCTCTGCTCTCAAGTTAATTTCTAGCAGGTTCTGGGGACCATATGAGATGCCAGGGATTGAACCCCGGTCGGCTGTGAGCAAGGCGAATACCCTATCTGCTGTGCTATAGCTTCAGCCCCTACAATGCTATTAATAATGGTTTCTCATACACATAATTCCAACCTCACAACCATCACCAAGCTACCCCTCCTTCTCCAAGGACCCCCAAACCAATCCTTCCCAAACCCCTTCCAATTCAGTTGTATGGATCATTTCTCATAACAGTACTGTATTTTTAAGTAAATTAAAATGTTGCATAACATATAATTTTGGTATGGGTTCTCATTACTGAAACTTTTCCCTAGTTTTTCCTGAAAATTTAAAACTGTTGCAAATTAACGGAAATAAGGATCTCTGGAGATAAATGATATTTGCTCTGACATTATATCTTAATCCATAGAACACAGGGAAAAATTATACAATTCAGATTCAAGTCTATGATATATATGATGTGTATTACCACCAGCTATTTGATATAAAGAGAAATAATTTCTTTTCAAAAATAATTTATGGAAAAAAAACATTAGCTTTTGCCTGGCTGCCAGGAAATTTAATAAGCCTGATCAGTCACCCTGACTACTAGGCCCAGAGGCATCCTTCAAACATTCTCTCGAACTCCACCAAATGTGGCAGTGTGCCTGTTAAATATTTGGATTAGTTTGCAAAGTTCCACTTTTTAAATGGCCAATTTAATTGTCTACTCCAATAAAATAGTAATTTGCTAACACTTTTAGGGATTAAGATGTGTTAATTAATTATCAAATCTATAATCAAATTGAGTGCTCTGGTCCCACACTGGATCTTGCAGGACTTGAAATTAATCCTGTTTACCCGCCTTGAAATAAAAATCCGCCTCCTGAAATACAATATGATACTACCGTGAGGGCATAGAATGAATTATTAGAATGGCTATTAGAGTCAATTATTGGGATTCAAATCTCCAGTTACACTATGGTTTATTTATATTCTATAAATATTGATGGAAAGAATAGAAGTGATATAATTAGTTTTGTTCTGTTTAATAATGTACACAGGGATTTTTATTACAGGTTTCACATTGGATTTATTAAACTCCTAATAAGCTATCATTCAAAGTTATTTACAATATATACAGTACAATTCAATACAATACAAGCTAATACAATGTCTATATATACAAGTAGCATATGTGGGTGGAGTGGTGGGAATAAAACGTTAAAGGTGAATCAAAAAATAAAAATAAAAAATAAATAAAAAATTCCTTCACTAATTACATATCAAGGAATCTATTCTGAAAGACTTAGTGTATGGATCTATTTACTACATTATTACTTTCAGTAAGCTAAAATTATAAAGTTGTTAAATTTTACTAATATTACATTAACATGTAACTGTTAATGCATGGATCTATAGTGTTAATTATTTATTGTTAAAAGTATAATCTAGTACTATTATTAAATATAAAAAATGTAAGTATTGAAGCTGGAGCAATAGCGCAGCAGATAGGTCATTGGCCTTGCATGCAGTACAACGCAGTTCAATGCAGATTGAACTGGGTTCCATCCCTGGCATCCCATATGATTCCCCTGAGCACTGCCAGGAATGACCCTGAGCATAGTGCCCTGAGCACAACTGGGTGTGGTCCAAAAACTTAAAAAAGAAGTATTGATACATGCTACAAAAAAGACTTTTGGAAAAGCTATGCAAAATGAATAAAACACCAGGAATGACTCTATTCAGATAAAATGATATCAGAATGGGCAAATTCATTTAGAAAGTTAGTGGTTGTCTAGAACTGGGTGCATTGGATACAATGGGAAGGAAATGCTAATAGGTATGGAATTTCTTGGCAGGCTGATAGTTATGTAACTCTAAGTACATAAAACTGTATAATTGTGTGAGCTTGGCAATAGTTCAAAGAACTGAGCACATGCTTTACCTGCAGAAACCTTAGTTCAATGGCCCACATTGTTTAGTCCCCCAAGCACTTCATGAAGTGACTTCATGAAGGAATAGCCCCAAAGTACCACCAAGTGTGGCCTCAAACGCAAAAATAACAATAATATACACTTGAATATACTGAACATGGAAGAATTTTTTTCTTTTTTCTTTTTTTTAAATAATTTGTATTATGACCAAAGTTAATTTTGTATATTTCACAGTAATATTTAAGGTAGATAGTAACAATGAATCTGGGCCATTCCCACCGCCAGTGTTGTCCTCCCTTCACCCCTGTTCCCAGCATGTATCCCATATCTCCCTCATTTGTCCCCTGGACTGGTTGTGTAACTGCTCCCCTCTATATATAGCTTGTTGTAGATTGGGTACCAATTCTGTTGTCGTTGACTTTGGGTTTGGTATTTAAGTCTGATCATTTTTATTTCCACTCACCGTTCATACAACTGTTTGGTACTGGTACCCTCCATTTTTCTCCCCCTCAATTCATGAGGCAGAACAAGATTATTCAAGTTATGTGATTCTGTTGGAAAAAAAAAAACTGGGAGGATTTTGTCTAGAGGTTATAAATATCAATTTAAAAGAAGAAAAGTTAAAAAGAAAAGAAAAACAAAACAAAAATACCAACAACTACAAAAGAAGCATCCAGCTACTAAAAACAACCACCATCATATAATAACCATGAGAATGAAAGAAAATAACAAAATTAAAAAGAAAATATAAGAAGATAAAAAGAAAAAGAAAAATAGAAAAGAGCAGAAAAGAAAGAAAAAGAATAAATAAAAAGAAGAAAAATTAAAAAACGAAGGAAGGAGGGCTAGTGTGGCAAGGTTTTGTGCTTTTTAATTTTTTTTATTATTATTATTGCATAGGCATAATAAGTATTGGGGAAATTAGAAAGGGAATTCCTTTAGCCTAAGAGATACAGGGTTTCTTTGCCTTTGAAACACACTGCCATGGGAACAACTACAGGCTCCATACATGCTCATTTTCACATCCCCTGGTCTTTTTTATGGTGCCAGGAGACTTTCCGCTCAGTTGTGGATGATAAAATCAGTCCTCTGTAGCTAGAGATCTTGGGATTTGCACAGGTCATAGGTTGAAGGCTAGGAGATTCTTTACGATTCTAGAAGTTATGTTCCATCATGGTTGTTATCAGTCTTCTATAATTAGTGGTTTGGGTTTTTGCTCAGATCCTAGGATAAAGCCTAATATGGAGTCTTTCATTATGGTTCCAGAAATTCTGCTCAGTCACAGTTGTTAAAGTCCAACCTCTGGAATTAGAGATCTTGGATTTTGTACAAATCCTAGGCCAAAGACTAGGGTAGGGTCTTTCTTATTGGTTCCAGAGTAAGTTCTGCCCAGTTGTGGTTATCAAAGTCAGTCTTCTGTTGTTAGGGATCTTGGTTTTTACATAGAGCAAAGGACGATGTGTCTTCTGATTTCATCTTACTGTTAGGTGATGAGATAGGGCAAACCACTCTTAGATCAAGTTGTTGCTGTTTCCTCATTGTCAGAATGTCATATCAAAACAGGTGCTAATTGGTGCCAAAGTGGTATTAGGAATTTTCCAGGGGGAGTTCAGTTCCTGTGCTGTTGCAGGGAACTGTGTTGGTTCTACGTCTGGGATCTGGGGTTGGATAGTCGCTGTCCAATCACATGGAGTCTAAGTTGGGAGAATTTTATGGCATGTGAGTTACATCTCAATAAAACAACTAAAAAAAAATATTTCCATGGAGCTGGAGCAATAGCACAGTGGGCAGGGCTTTTGTCTTGCATGTGGCCAACCCAGGTTCAATCTCAGCGTCCTGTATGGTCCCCTGAATTTGTCAGAAGTTATTTCTGAGTGCAGAGCCAGGAGTAATGCCTGAGCACCCCTGGATGCTCAGAACACCCCTCCAAAAATTTTTCTGATACCCATCAGGCCTAAACATTGAACTACTAGGGCTCATTTTCTGTGTATCACCAGTAATGTCCATATCCCCAACCCCCTCCTTGCTTCAGAAGCTACTCCGCCACAACAAAAATTATTTTCAGAAAACAGTAGCTAAACACACTACTACAAATCTCTATTGCATTTGTAGATCTCATATATTTTTCAAATGTTTAGAAATAATTATGCTACTTTTTACTAGATATTTTATTTTGTAGCAACTTATTATGTATATTAATGTGATCCCATATAGCAATGCATATTTAACTAGTCTCAAATTCTTAGATATATAAATGTTAAGGAAAACAACATTAAAATGCTAATTTTTATTACTTAATCTTTTAATCATTAAAGGATTTCAAATAGATTCAACACTGAAAAAGAATAAAAAATGCACAATATTCCATATCCAAAAATTATAGTCAACAAAGAAGCAGAAAAATATGACTCATAGGAGAAAAAAATAGAAATAGACCCAGACATTAAAAAGATAATGACCAAGAAAGGAAGTTATAATCAATTACTTAAAACTTAAAATATAATAAAAACATGTAATATAAATTAAAGCATACAATTTGAGGAAACAAGAGATATCATGAACTATAAAATATAATTTAATAGCAGAAATGAAAATTAAATCCACTTAGACCCAAAAACCAAAAAAAATGTCATTTGTTCGAATAAAGTATTGTAAATTTTCATTTACAATAAATAAAATCAAATTCTCTAGAAACCATGAAGAAAGAATCAATACATATTCAAAGATAATCAAAACCACAAAATAGAAAACACTAAAAGAAGACTGAAGGATGAAAGCACAGTAAATATATAGGTATTAAGCAACAAATCACAAATTAGTTTTAAGTATTTTTATCTATAAATACTTTAAGGGGGCAAGAGCTAGTTCAAGAGTCTGAAATGCATACTTTACATGCCAGAGACCCAGGTTTGAACCTTTAGCACCTCATAGTCCTCAAATACCACCCAAAGCACTTCCCAAGAATTTTAATTCCACTAAGCCTGGAAGAGAACCTAAATACCACAAGTTGTGGTAATAATCAAAACAAACAAACAAACAAATAAGTTCTCCAATCAAAAAGCCAAAATTAGTGGAATTAAAAAAAATTTTAAACAGGGTTTGGAGAGACAGTAGTACAAAGAGTAAGGCATGCATCCAATCCTGGTTCAAGCACCATGTATGGTCATCTGAGCACCTCCTGGATTGACCCCTGAGGGTAACCAGGGATCATTCATGAATGTTAAATTCATTTAAATTAAATCAAAAATTTAAAAAAATTGGGTGAAAAATTGGGGCTGGAGCAATGGCACAGTGGTAGGGCATTTGCCTTGCATGTGGCTGATCCAGGACCTCAGTTCATTCCCCAGCATCACATATGGTCGCCCAAGCCAGGAGCGATTTCTGAGCGCAAAGCCAGGAGTAATCCCTGATCATCACCGGGTGTGGCCCAAAAAACAAAAAATAAAATCAAAAAATTTAACAGATACAAAATGATCACCCTTATATGTGGACTATAAGGAAATACCTATGTACCCAATTTTACCCTAAAAACTTGGAAAACTTAGTGACTCAAGTATAAGTCAAAGTAGAAAATGCAGCAGCCACTGGTAAATTTCAAAAATAAAAATATATACCCAAAACAATTACAATAATTGAGGAATCAGTAAATAAATAGATACATGATTACATTTAAAATACGTGATTGTTTGATATACTATATACTATTAGCATACCACATTAACCCATAGTAGTCAATGGCAACTTTAATAAAGTGAATAAACTATTTAAGACAGTAAAGCATTGTAAATAAATGGTTAAAAATCCTGAATCCTTATACTCCAAAGCCCCTGATTATAAGGATTCAGGATTGATAAACATTTATTTACATGACTTTACTGCCTTAAATGGGTTTTTCACTTAATTAAATGTGCCATTGAATATTCTGGGTTAAATAGCTCAGTGGCATACAGTTCAGTTCAGTCACCTACCTCTTCAGCTCAGCTGTGGCTTGTAGACTGAGCTGAAGCACTGTCCGCTCCAGCAGACAGCAGAAGATGGCTGGAGACTACTAAGGAATGATCACAAACACAATAAAGCCTGAAAAATTGTTTACAAAATTAAGTTTAACGGTCATGAGTGGGGGGTAGAGGAAGGTGAGGGAACCTGAAACTCTAGTGGTAGAGGTGACAATCTATTGGAGAGTGTGGTGTTGGAATGTTGTGTGCAGGAAGTCCTGTCATTACAGTATTGCAAATTATGATGCTTCACATTCAATTTTTTTTTCAAAAATATAACTGATTTATTTAACCATCGTGGTTACACAGTTTTTCATAGTTGGGTTTCAGTGTGGTACAGAATGTTTCAGAATGTACACCACCCTTCACCAGTGCAACTTTCCTGTCACCATGTCCCATATTTCCCTCCCAACATCCCACCCCCACCCCAACCTGTCTCTGGGACAAGCATTTTGTATCTCCTCTCTCCTTTCTTCTCTCTCTTTCTCTCTCTATTTCCCTCTCCCCTCTTTCCTTTTTGACACTGTGGTTTGCACTATTCTTGATGAAGGGATGCCATTCATGTAATTCTATCTCTTTTCAGCAGCCAGTTCTTGTCCAGAGCGGTCAGTTTCCAAATATTATTGTTGCAGTGGACCCTTTTCTACTCCAAATGCACTCACTGCTCTTTGTGGCAAGCTTTCTACTGGTCCTCCTGGCCCTCATCTCTATTGTCTCTGATATTATTACCAAACTGTATTATTTTTTATAACACAATTCACATTCAAATTCTTCATTAAAAAACTTTTGCCTTGCATGCAGAAGGACGGTGGTTCAAATCCTGACATCCCATATGGTCCCCCGAGCCTGCCGGCGGCGATATCTGAGCCTAGAGCCAGGAATAGCCCCTGAACGCTGCCAGGTGTGACCAAAATAAAACAAAACAATACGAAACTTTTTTTTGTGTGTGCCATGCCCAGTGGCACTCAGAGTTACTCCTGGCCCTGTGCTCAGAAGTTACTCCTGGCAGGGTCGGGGGACTATATGGGATGCCAAGGATTGAACCCAGGTCAGTACATGCAAGACAAACACCCTACCCAATGTGCTATAAAGCTCTGGCCAGAATTAAAAAATTAGGGGGCCGGGCGGTGGCGCTAAAGGTAAGGTGCCTGCCTTGCCTGCGCTAGCCTTGGACGGATGGCGGTTCGATCCCCCGGTGTCCCATATGGTCCCCCAAGCCAGGAGCAACTTCTGAGCACATAGCCAGGAGTAGTAACCCCTGAGCGTTACCGGGTGTGGCCCAAAAAAAAAAACAGAATTAAAAAATTAAGTTTGAAATATATAATGCCTAGAGGAACTATGCTTTTGATTCAAATGTACAAATACTTAGAGGTAAAGTATGGAAGACTGCAAATAACCAAAAAAGAACCAGGTGGTCATACTAATTTCAGTCACACACCAAAAGAAACAGGAGTGGACATTATATAGTCACAAAAGTTGATTCATCAAGTGTCAATGACAAATTTAAACATGCAACAAACACCTTCTTCAATATCCAAAGATTAAAAGAGATTAAAAGGGAGTGATAGGTGGGAATGCTGTCTAGTTTTGGAGATTCCTCCAAAAACTGGAAATCGAGCTCCCATACGATCCAGCTATACCACTCCTAGGAATATACCCTAAGAACACAAAAATACAATACAAAAGCCCCTTCCTTACACCTAAATTCATTGCAGCACTATTTACCATAGCAAGACTCTGGAAACAACCAAGATGCCCTTCAACAGACGAATGGCTAAAGAAACTGTGGTACATATACACAATGGAATATTATGCAGCTGTCAGGAGAGATGAAGTCATGAAATTTTCCTATACATGGATGTACACGGAATCTATTATGCTGAGTGAAATAAGTCAGAGAGAGAGAGAAAAATGCAGAATGGTCTCACTCATCTATGGGTTTTAAGAAAAATGAAAGACATTCTTGCAATAATAATTTTCAGACACAAAAGAGAAAAGAGCTGGAAGTTCCAGCTCACCTCAGGAAGCTCACCACAAAGAGTGATGAGTTTAGTTAGAGAAATAACTACATTTTGAACTGTCCTAATAATGAGAATGCATGAGGGAAATGGAAAGCCTGTTTAGAGTACAGGCGGGGGTCAGGTGGGGAGGAGGGAGACTTGGGACATTGGTGATGGGAATGTTGCACTGGTGATGGGTGGTGTTCTTTACATGACTGAAACCCAAACACAATCATGTATGTAATCAAGGTGTTTAAATAAAAAAAAAAAAAGGAGAAGTGATAGACTAACTGATAGGGGGTCTGCATGCAGCACACCCATGTTTGATCCTCAGCCTTTTATATGCTTCCCAAAGCAAGGCAGGAATGATCCCTGAGTACAAACAGAAGTGGCTCCCAAACAAACAAATTTTATATAAGATGAGTCTGCTCCTAATTGCAGCTAACTTCAAGATTTCATCTTTTCTCACAGTTGACTAAATAGTATTCTGTTGTGTTTCTCTGCCTCAATTATACACTCATCTTTTGCTAAGAACCTAGGTTGCTGCAAAATGTTAGCTATTTAAAATGGCATTGAACATGAATACAAATTTTGGAGAATTCTTTTTTGTGTTTTTTGGGTAGATGCCAAGAAGGGAAATCTCTGGGTCATATTAAAACTCTATTATAATTTTTAGTCTTATTAACACAGTTTTCCATAGAGACTGAACCAGATAACAGTCCCACCAGTGATAAACTGGGGGCAGAGATCCTTTTATACCACATCCCCATAAATAATGGTTGTTTCTGCACTTTGTGAAATTTTCAGTTCATTGGTGGGAGGTGATATCTTGTCACTTACTGAAACAAATCATGGAAAAGGATCCAGTGTTTATGGATAGAAAGACACATTGTTAAGGTGCCAGTGACTCTTAAGTCTATAGATTTAATTGCATTAAATCTCCATCTATGTAACAAATGCAACTCCTATAAGAATTTCAAGTCCCTTTTTGGTAACAATATAGAAATTGGATACATTATGAAGAAATTCTGTGCCTGAACGAGGCAGGCCAGGATGATGGGGGAGTATTGGGGGGTACTGGTGGAAAGAAGGTCACACTGGTGGTAGGTTTGGTGTTGGTACACTAAATGTCTGAAATAACTGTATTATGAATAACTTGGTAAATAATGATGTTCTAATAAAAAGTATAAATTTAAAAAAGTGGTTTCATGGGCCCGGAGAGATAGCACAGCGGCGTTTGCCTTGCAAGCAGCCAATCCAGGACCAAAGGTGGTTGGTTTGAATCCCGGTGTCCCATATGGTTCCCCGTGCCTGCCAGGAGCTATTTCTGAGCAGAGAGCCAGGAGTAACCCCTGAGCAATGCTAGGTGTGGCCCAAAAACCAAAAAAAAAAAAAAGTGGTTTCATATAGAATTGCAAAAATCCTAAAATAGCCAAAGCAATATTTAAAAGGAAAAAAATGACAGGACTCTAAGTTCAAACATTACTTCAAAAGTTTGATAAATAATACCAAATGATATTTGGTATGAGAATAAGCATATTAACAAATGGAATATAAAACCCTAAATAAATCTTATTTTATGTGGTAGGTTTTTTGAGAAGGGCGCCAAGACTACTCAGTGAGAAAATGACAGTATTTCCAGCAGATGTGGTGGAAAAACTGAATATCCACATGCCAATGAATTAAGTTGACTTAATATCAGTCTAACTTTATATAATTTACAAAAACTAAACAGGAATCAGTGGAGCTGGAGAGTGCTTTATCATGCTAGGAGTCCATGCTAGTCATGCACGGATCCCTAGGTACCATGTGGTTCCTGGTACCATATGGTCTCCAGAGTATTGCTAGGAGTAGCTCTAGAGACCCCAATTACCACAATGAAGGACCCCCTAAGTTAAAAATTAAAATGAATCAAAAGGCAAAGTGTAAGAGCTTTAAAAAACTGAATATATGGGGGCAGAGTGGTAGCACAGTGGCAGAGCATTTACCTTGCATGCAGCTGACCCAGGATAGACACAAGTTTGATCCCCAACATCCCATATAGTCCCCCAACCCAGGAGCAATTTCTGACTACAGAGCCAGAAGTAGCTCACCCCTGAGCGCTGCCGAGTGTGGCCCCAAAAAATAAAACAACAAAAACAAAAACATACAAACCTGACTATACAGCTGAAGCAATAGAACAGTGGGTAGTGTGTTTGCCTTGCATGCAGCTGACCGAGCTTCAATCCCCAGCATCCCAACTGATTTTCCAAGGGCCAGGAGTAACCCCTGAGCACCACTGGGTATGGGTCCAAAACAAAAAATGTTTTACTGTATTACTAATGCATAACACTACTCCCAAATAAAGGAGATGGAAAAGAACCAGTCAATCTAAATAAGTTTGGAAAATATATTGTGAATATATATGGTGAGGCTAAAGATAAAATTAATTACACACAAATAATACATAAGTTGTAGTAAATGAATGGTCTTCAGAAATTAAGAGGAAAGTTTAATGTCCTATACAGATGAATTTACTTGCTCATTTTTTTTGTTTGTTTGTTTGACCCTAAACATTACACATCTTTCATTATTTGGGGGGGTGGGGAGATGGGTTTCAAATCCCACTTTGGACGGGTCTGCTTCTCACTCTATGTTCAGGGATCACTTACAGAGGTTTCGGGGGGGGGGGCATTTCCAGTGCCTTGTTGGTGCAGCTCTGAGTTGTAATGCTTGTACAGAATGAATCACTGTTAGTCACAATGGTTCAGAGAATGCCTACTCTATCGTGATGTCCCAGACAGGAGAGCCAAGGGCCTGTAGTTGGCACCAGGACACCAAATCACAGCCTTGAGCTCTCAAAGCAGAAGTTTTTGCCACCTAGCCATTCCTAAGCCCCAATTTTGTCTTATTTTTAAAATTATAAACCTGGGGCCAGAGAGATAGCATGGAGGTAAGGTGTTTGCCTTTCATGCAGAAGGTCATCAGTTCGAATCCCAGCATCCCATATGGTGCCCTGAGCCTGCCAGGAGTGATTTCTGAGCATAGAGCCAGGAGTAACCCCTGAGTGTGGCCGGGTGTGACCCAAAAACCAAAAAATAAAATAAAATTGTAAACCTTTATTGACTTCATAACTTTGAAGTGACCCTATCATAAATATGTTTGTATTTATGTGTTGTAATAATAGGAATCACATATGCAAGGTATACTCTCACTCAGTGGAATTTCTAGTCAGCTATTTGTTTAATTTTAACCACATTGTCTCATTTACTCTTCAGAATACATAATTTTATACCTATTTCTTGAGAGAGATTACATTCTCTATCTCTCAAAAAAGTGTTATTATTTCAAGAATCTTTTTTTGTTTGTTTGTTTTTGGGCCACATCCAGCGGTGCTCAGGGATTACTCCTGGCTATCTACTCAAGAATAGCTCCTGGCAGGCACGGGGGACCATATGAGACACCGGGATTTGAACCAACCACCTTTGGTCCTGGGACAGCTGCTTGCAAGGCAAACGCCACTGTGCTATCTCTCTAGCCCCAAGATTCTTAATACTTTAAAAGCCTTCCTTCTGTATTTCATGTTTCATTTCTGAACCTGGACACTTGCATATTTGGGATGTTCAAAGGGAACGCAAGTGTGTGTGTGTCTAATGGAGCTAAGATGAATTTTTCAAGAACGCAAAAGAAAAAGCAAATCATAAACTTTCTATTAGATAGTTGAGGTACTCACAGATATTTAGTGGATAGATAAGTGTTCCTTATATATATTCCAACATGAATTTAAGTATAGATTTCATTTATTTAATATTATAAGAAATTGCATTGAAACAAATTTGTGTTTCAGAAAACAAGCATTTATCAGGACTGGCTATACCACTAAGTAAAAAAAAAATAAAAAAGGACTAAAATGAACAAAACAAATGATACTAAAAATCAGAGATGTCGGTATAATTGGTGTCATTTTAAAGACAATGTACAGACACTTAGGTTAATACATAGAAGTAATATAAGTTATGAGCTGTACCTATATATTTCAGTTGAGCACAAGTAATGTTCTAGTTTTATATAAACTGAGAAGGCCTTGCAGTAATGAATATCAGAATCAATGGCAGTCAGTACCCAGATCTTGCTTTATAAGTACTATTTTCTTTTTTTATATATAATAATAATTTTTATTTTGACCAAAGTGGATTACATATCTTTCACAGTAATATTAAAGGTACATATTGACATTGAATCAGGGGAATTGAATCAGGACAACCACCAAAGTTGTCCTCCCTCCACCCCCGTTCCCAGCGTGCATCCCAAACCCCCCTCTCTCATCCCCCAGGCTTCTGGTATAAGTGATCCCTTTTGTGTCTAGCTTGTTGTAGATCGGGTATCAATTCTGTTGTCATTGGCTTTGGATTTGGTGTTTAAGTCCAATCACTTTTTATTACTACTTATTGATCATACAACTGTTTGGTCTTGGTACCCTCCATTATTTACCCCTCCATTTGAGAGGTGGAACAAGATGGTTCAAGTTATGTGGTTCTGTTTGAAGAAAAGAAAAAATAAAATGGGGTAAAAATCAAACAAGCAAAAAATGGGCAGTGTCCTTCTAGAGACTATAAATATAAATTTAAGAATACAAAAAGAAAAGAAAAATCGAACAAAAAATCCGAAAAGCACTACAGCAATAAAGATAACCACCACACAATAACTACAGTCCTGAAATAAAAACAAAACAAAGCACAAAAATGAAAACAACAACAATAACAAAACAAAAAAATATTTTGTGCTGCTTCTTTTTTTTCTGCATAGGCACAGTAAATATTGGGGAAATTAGAAAGGGAATTCTCTTGGTCTAAGAGATACAGGGTTATTTTCTCTCCCCTATGTCCTTTTTGGTGAATGAGAAACTTCTGCTCCATCATAGATGATGAAATCGGACCTCTGTATCTAGAAATCTTGGTATCTGCACAGGTCAAAGTATGGAACCTATGATGAAGTCTTTCTTTACAGTTCTAGAAGTTCTGTTCCATCACTGTTTTTTAATCAATCTTCTGTAGTTGGTGGTCTTGGTTTTTGTACTGATCCAAGTATGAAGTCTAGGATAGTGTATTTCATTATGTTTCCAGAAGACCCATTCATTTAGAGTTGTCTCAGTCAGACCTCTGGAATTAAAGATCTTGGTTGTTGTACAGATTGTAGGCCAAATCCTAGACTAGGGCTTTTTTTATTGGTCCCAGGATTTGTTCTGCCCAGTCATGGTTGCCCAGTCTTCTGTAGATAGCGATCTTTTGCACAGATCAAAGGATGACAAGTCTTCTGATTTCATCTTATCGTTAGATGGTGAGGTAAGACAACCTGCTCTTAGATCAAGTTGTTGCCATTTCCTCACTGTCAGAATATCATTTTGAAACTGGCACATGTTGGTGTCAGAGCAGTATTAAAAATGTCCCAGAGAGAGTTTGGTTCCTAGAGCTGTTGTGGAGAAATGTGTTGGTTCTATGTCTGGGATCTAGGGTTCAGGGTTGGACGGTCGCTATCTAATCTAAATACTATTTTCTAAGGAAAAGAATCAGCATCCTTGGAGAATTGGCTGACTCTAAGTTTGAGGCAGAAAGAATACAAGATGAGCCTAAAACATCTTGAAGTGCCAGAAAAGGGGAAGCTGAAAAGAGAGTGGGAATGTCCAAGGATTAAGGGCATGTCCTCCATTTTGGGGGTATGCTACATCTCAATTTGATTTTGTTTATTTATTTTGGAGCCAAACCCAGTGATTCTCAGAGTTATTTCTGGCTCTGCATTCAAAGATTACTCCTTATGGAACTCATGGGACCATGTGGATGCTGGGGATTGAACCTTGAGCTGACTAAGTGCAAGGTAAGTACCCTGCCAGCTGTACTATCTCTCTTGCCCTGAATTTGAGGTGTGTATTCTCAGTTACTGGTTATTTCCAGTCTAAAGCCCCTATAATGCATTTAATAGATATTATACCAGAGAACACACAAAAGTGAAAATACTATACAAATATTTGTAATCATCAGTTTTAAACACATTTTTACATGGAAAAATTTATGTGAAAAATACTTAATAAAAACTATGTGTTGTCATGTAGAGACTATAGCAGATAGAAATGATTTTAAATAACCAAACATAAATTCAGAAGTTAAAAAGCACACTACATGAAAATTAAAATTCATTAGAGGGACTTAACTTTAGACTGTTAGAAGACTCAGGGTTCTTAAAACACTGGTCCACTGAGCTTTTTTTCCATCTGAGAACACAGAGAAGAAAAGAGTTAAGGCAATAAGCAGTCTCAAAAATGATTGGGACATCAAATGTATCAGCACCTGCATAATGAGAGTTTCAGAAAGAAAGGAGGATAAACTTGAGAAAATAAAGGCTGGAAATTTGCCAAGTTTTATGAGAAACACTAGTCTAGCATGTAGACAACCAAGAAGCCCAACAAATTCCTAGTAGGGTAAACTCAGATACCGACACCTAGACACAACATAATCAAACTGTCAAAACATAAAGACAAAGAGAGAACTGAAAGCAGCAACAGAAGAGCAATACATCACGCACTCCTTGATAAAGTAAATGCCTGGTTTCTCAGCCTGAACACGGGGTCAAACACAATAAATGTTGGTGATAAAGCCAGATGGTATAATAAGAGGTGCCTAGCTCTCTCTCCCCCTCCCCCTCCCTCTGTCTCTTTCTCTCTCTCTCTCTCTCTCTCTCTCTCTCTCTCTCTCTCTCTCTCTCTCTCTCTCTCTCTCTCTCTCACACACACACACACACACACACACAACTATTTAACAGCCAGGCACAGACAGAAGTGTCTTATGGAAGCTTTTAAAGCCAATCAGTGGGTTGTAAAATACTGGTAAATTCTAAAATAAGGACAATCGATTTGAAAAGGCAACTGTGTGCCCTGATTACAGTTTCACATATGTAATCCTATATGCAACCCAAAAGCCACCAGGGATTTGACTCAAGCCTCTCTTTATCAAGGTGCTACAATGATCCCATCTTTCTTCTGGGACTACAACTAGTCTCATCTGCCAATTCACAGGGACTATTGCTAGCAGGTCCATAAGCTTCAGATTCAACTGTAGGTGTAAAAGTTTAGGTGTACAGATTCGAATGTAGGTGTTGAAATGGCCCCATGGCCCAGTTTCCAGTTCCCTTCTTCCACGGGACCAAAGTCAAGCAGGCCCCAAAAAAGGTACCTGGAAGGAGAGAGGCCAATTCATGCCCCAGGATACAAACATGGGAGCCTCATTCTTGATTGAGTACCCTGAAAGGTCATATGATTCAGCTCTAAATTTGCTATCAGTCTGCCAACCCACATACCTAGCAGCCAACTCATGTCTCTGAGAGGTCAGTGGGGCTGGAACTAAATAAATTGTGACAACATAAACAGGAAGTAATAAGGGAGTAAAAGTGTATATTTTTATATATAATTAAAATTGAGTTTTTCAGGAGCCAGAGTGATAGCACAGCAGAGCAGAGAGGCTGCTTGCCTTGCATGTGGTCCTTGGCATCCCATATGCTTCTACAAGCACTGCCAGGAATGACCCCCAAACACAGAGCTAGAAGTAATCCCTGAGCACCACCAGGTATGGTAATCAAACAAAATTTAAGTAGTCAATACCTTAAAATATACTAAAATGATAATAATAATAATGTGATTTGTGTAAGCTACATGGTAATTACATAAAGAAATCCAATAGAAGATACACAAAAGAGAAAGAAATGAAACATACCACAATAGACATTCAGTTTATCACAAGGGAAGATAACATGAGATGAATAAAAGAACTACGAAATGGTATAAACTAATAAACAATGGAGTTGGAGAAATAGCATGGAGGTAGGTCATTTGCCTTGCATGCAGAAGGATGGTGGTTCGAATCCTGGCATTCCATATGGTCCCCCGAGTCTTCCAGGAGTGATTTCTGAGCATAGAGCCAAGAGGAACCCCTGAGCGCTGCCAGGTGTGACCCAAAAAACAAACAAACAAACAAAAAATAATAATGATAAACAATGGCAAGAACAATGACACAGCAGGTACCATGCTTGACTTGCACACAGAAGACCCAGGTTTGATCTTCAGCACCATATATGGTCCCCCAAGCACTACCAGAAATGATCCCTGAGTGCAAAGCCAGAAGAAACCCTTATCACTGCCAGGTGTGGCACAAAGAAACAAAATAAACAAAATTTGATAGTAAGTTCTTACCTATCAACAATTGCTATAAGTATAAATAGATTATATTTATCATCTATAATATTATAAAGATATCACATATATATCATAACGAAAACCAACTATGTTCTGCCAACAGTATATATACTTCAAGGACACACATACAGAAAGTTAATGTGTGAGTAAAAATATCCCAGGCAAATGTAAACCAAGAGGCAACATAGGTAACTGTATTTACATAATACTATATAGACTTTTAGCCAATGTATCATGGGACAAATGGCAAAGGAACTAAGTCATTAAGAGGTTAATAGTAACAAATACATTTGATTAATGTGTTAAAGAATCTAATTAAAACTTGCCAGGATTCAAGAACAACAGGGCAATGTAAAAAGGTTTATCTTATATAAATATAGTTACAAATAACTAAGAAATTATTTAAAATAAGAATGTAAGAGATAAAAATAGAGATTTTTGGGGCCAGAGCAGTGGTGCAAACAGCATTTGCCTTGCATGTGCTAACCTAGTATGAACCGCGGTCGCGGTTCTATCTCCCCGCATCCTATATGGTTCTCCAAGCCAGGGGCAATTTCTGAGTGCATAGCTGGGAATAACCCCTGGGAGTCACCAGGTGTGGCCCCCCAAAATAATTAAAAATAGATATTTTATTTTACTTTACTATTTTTGAAGTGCCATAGATTAAATTTAAGAACTTAGTATATGGGTCTGGAGTGGTGGTGCAAGTGGTAAAGCTTCTTCCTTGCCCGTGCCAGCCTAGGACAAACCAAGGTTCGATTCCCTGGCATCTCATATGGTCCCCCAAGCCAGGAGCAATTTCTGAGCGCGTAGCCAGGAGTAACCCCTGAGTATCACTGGGTGTGGCCCAAAAAACAAAAAACAAAAAAAAAAGAACTTAGTATATATGCGAGTCAGACTCTCTACCACTGAGCCACATTTCCATCCATGATTTGGACTTTATTTATTCATTCATTTTGGACCACACTTGGCACATTCAGGATTCACTCCTGCTGTTACCAGGAGACCAAATAATGCTAGGGATCAGACTTGGGGCTTCTATATATAAAGCATGTTTTCCAACCCTTTAAATCACCTCCTTGGTCCCAGGAGTAAAATAATATTTTTATTTTATAACAGAAATGAATAATATCTTTGAAGGATTAACTGACAAACGGGTGACAACTGAGAAATGAATTAATAAGATTGAAAAATGTAAATAGAAACTTCTCAGTATAAAGAATAAAAGGGGCAAAGAAAAAATGAAATATAATATACTCAAAATGTGAGACAACTACCAAAAATTAGAATAAACACGTCATTGAAATACAAAGAGAAAGAGAAGAATAAAAAATATTTGAATAATGGCTGAAAAATTTCCAAAATCATTATCAAGACACCAAAATGTAGATCAGAAACTTAGATGATGCCAAGCAGTGTAAAGATTAAAAAAATCTACATGCCAGAATATAATATTCTTTATTCTTTTTTTTTTTTTTTGGTTTTTGGGTCACACCCGGCGGTGCTCAGGGGTTACTCCTGGCTGTCTGCTCAGAAATACGTCCTGGCAGGCACGGGGGACCATATGGGACACCGGGATTCGAACCAACCACCTTTGGTCCTGGATCGGCTGCTTGCAAGACAAACGCCACTGTGCTATCTCTCCGGGCCCAGAATATAATATTCTAACTATAGAAAAGTTAAGAAGTCAAGGAAAAATGACCAAAAAGCATGTAAAAAAGATAGGCAAATCATTAGGTAAATTAAGTCAAATCACAACAAGAAATCATTTCAGACCAATTGAAGTGGCTATTACCTAGACAAACAAAAGCAAGTGTTGGGGAAATGTGGAAAAATTGGAATCTTCCTATATTTCTCGTGAGAATGTAAAATGGTGCAATCATTCTGAAAACAGTTGACAGTCTCTCAAAAGAGTTAAACAGAATTACCCTATGACCTCCAAACCTCACTTCTATATACCAGAGATAACTGAGAAGATATTTTACACAAAAACTTATACATAAAAGATTAATGCTCATTGCAGCATCATTAAATAAGCAAAATATACAAATGTCTATCCATTGACAAATAAAATATGATCTATATCCACAATAAAATAGTATTTAGATATGAATAAAGTATACTGATACATGCTATAACATGGATAACCTTGAAACACTATGCTAAGAAGTCATATATTACATGATTTCATTTATATAAAATGTCTGGGAGTGGCAAATCATAGAGACAGAAATTAGATTAGTGGTTGTCAAGAGCTAGAGAAATGAGGAAATGTGGAATGTGTATGAGGTTTCTTTTATGGTGACAAAAATACTCTGAAATTAGTGATGACATTTGCACAACATTTTGAATATATTAAAAACTGCTTAATTGAATACTTTAAAAGAGTGAATTTATGCTATGCAAATTATCTTAAAAATATTTTAAAAAGTAATCTAGGGCACTGAATAACACTACGTGATCCAATAATAATGGTTGTGTCATTACCCATTTGTCCAAATCCATATAAAATACAATACTAAATGTGAACTATAATAAAAACCATCAAGTCTGGGTAATTATGAGGTGTCAGTGTATGTTCATCAATTGTAACAAATATACCACTTTGATAAGAGATGTTGATAGGGGAATCTATGCCCATGGAGGGGCAGAGGGCATATGAAAAATCAAACTGTTCTTCATTGTTCCTTAAGCTTAATTCAAAAGGATATTCTTAGTTTTATAACACTGAAAATTAAAGACCTCCCACATACCAGGCACACTGTTAGATTGAGTGATAAGAGGTGACTAAAATATAGTTCTCAGTCTAGGTGGGTATGCTTTTGATAGGTGGGGTGTTGGAATAATTATGTATTTAAAACAATTATTAATAGTATTGTAAACCACCAAATGTCAATCAATAGAAAATAAATAAATAAAGTCAATAACAGCCCAGGATGCTTATATATACATAATACATTATATATATAAAGTCTTCACTCTCTAAAAGATCTATTACCTGGAGAGATAGCACAGTGGGCAGGGCATTTGACCTGCACATGGATGACCCAAGTTTGATCCACAACATTCCATGGTCCCCTGAGCACCACTAGGAGTGATTCTTGAATTTAGAACCAGGAGTCACCTGGAACACTGTAGCAAAACCAACCAAACAAACAAACAAACAAAAAAACGCCACAAATCTGTTACTGAAAGCCAAACATTATAAAAACTAATCTGAATATAGTATGGTAGGACTGTGATGGTAACAGCGCTCAGATAGACTAGTGAGATAAGGGAGACAACTCTCTTTGGTAGAACTAAGGTGTTTCTTTAAGGAAGGTACTTTCAAGTTAGGTCTTGAAGAGTGAATTGATAGTTTGCAATGGAATCTCAGAAGGCGGGGGAACAAAACCCACAAATCCAAGTACTGAACAAATACTTGTTAATATACAAAAACAAAACAAAAACATAAATATAGACCTCAACTTAATGTTGTCACCTTAACCAACACTCTGAAACTAAATTGAACAGTCATCAAATCAGGTTTTTATGAGCTGAGAAGCAATTTGCATTGAAAAAGGGTATAAAGCAGTGAAAGTTAGGTGAACCATATTATTACAAAGTGTACAAACAAACCCGAAGAATAAACATAAACAAGAGGATGGCAGAAAAGCATGAAATATATAATTAACATCATGAATAAGATTAAGTTGAACCCTGAGCTGAAGTAATCTAACTATCCATAGCAACTCAATCAGATCCAAATAATGACTCTCATATAACTTATAGGGATAAATATAAGGAGTTATTGTTTTCATCATCTGATAACTAATTAATCAAAATTCATTCACAAAAAGAACATAACTATGATTAACTATAATTTCCGTAGAGGAAAGATTCACTTTACCAGTTTCCCAGTTGATTAGACACATCAGCACAATCTTGTTACCTACCCCTTTCTCTGAGGCTGACTTCATCAATCTGGAAAAAAGCAGGCAGACCACTGATTGGAGGGTAAACCTGAAAAGGATTAAACACTTAGCATGGCATTCTAAAATACTGTAATTACAGTGCAATTAACCACACTGCATATTAAACATGCAACTCTGAAATGTGTTCAGACTCCCAAATTATAACGAGTTATTCTCTAAAGAATTTTGCCGCCCACAATGAATTTTCCTACTGCTTCTTTGTTATAATTCAGGTGTGACAGTCACTAATATCTACAAAAGGACAGTTAATAAAAAGTAGGCATCCTTTAGCATAAACCCAATGCATGCATTCCAGGTAATACCTAACCATTACCTACAGTCTAATAATCATATTTCAGACAGGTAGAAATGCATACAATTGGCCTCTGCCCCCTTTAAAATGTATTTAATGGTCAGTTATATTTTAGCAGTTAGATTCTCTGAATCTTAACTTTCTCATCTGTCAATTATGGCTTAAATCTGGCAAAATTTTAGTGAAGATTGATAAAGTGATAGAAAAACTAGAAAACTTCTCATTCCACTAAAATCTAAGATATTACTTGGTCAAGGGTTCAGTTGGTATTCTAAGAAAAAATCAACAGAAAGAAATAGAGATTTATAGTCATACCCTGGGCCAAGAATGAGTTTTAAAATATATTACCAGAACCCTAATCAATAAAAGAAAAGTTAGCATTAAGTTAGCCTTTAGAACAGAGACTAGTTTTAGATCACTGTAAGTTAAAAACAAGCACTTGTAGAAAAACTACAGACTTTCTATTTTATTTAAAAAATTCTTTAATGTAATTAAATCCATTATTAAAGAACCAGTGTTGATATTATACTCTGGTAAAATTCCAATTCTCTCTTAGATTTAGGCACAAGAGAACAATATTTACTTTCCCCATTTTCATTCAATGCAATATTGGAAGTCCTTGCTGCAATAATTAAGCAAGTTAGATATTAGAGAGAGTCCAATTGGAAAATAAGTCAAACTATAACTATTTGTAGATGGCTTGATATTATATTTATAAAATATATTTAATAAAACTAAGGACTCTACAAAAACTAAGAATAGTAAGACTGTACAATAAACTGGTTAGCTATAAAATCAATATGGGGGCCGGCGAGGTGGCGCTAGAGGTAAGGTGTCTGCCTTGCAAGCGCTAGCCAAGGAAGGATCACGGTTCAATCCCCCAGCATCCCATATGGTCCCCCCAAGCCAGGGGCAATTTCTGAGTGCTTAGCCAGGAGTAACCCCTTAAGCATCAAATGGGTGTGGCCCGAAAAACCAAAAACAAACAAAACAAAAAAACAAAAAAAAATAAAATCAATATGAAAAATCATGGTATTTCTATATGCAAAAAAATGAAGTCCACGAGAGAATTTTTTTAAATTCCATTCAGAATCATGCCCCATCCTCCCAAATCAAGTACCTGGAAATCAATTTAAGTAGGAAGTGAAAGACTTATTCTAAGAAAACTATAAGTCAATATTAAAAAAATAGAAATAGAAGAAGGCACAAGATTAAAAGGATTAATGCTGCTAAAAGGACCACCCTACTCAGAGTACTATACATATTCAGCAAAGTCCCTACCCAAAATTCTCATAACATTTTAAAGGACATGAACTAAATGCTGTTGACACTAGATAACATAAGTAATAAAACTCCCATATAGCCAAAGCAATCCTGGGGAGTGGAGCAATAAGCAGAAGGTTTTTCTTTGCCAAATTTTAAATTAGAATATATAGATAATATAATGTATAATATAGTATAGGACAAAATGAGAGTTGGTGTAAGGGTTAAGGTGCTTACTTAGAACTTAATTCAATTCAATTAAATTCAAATCCTGGCACCAAATTTGTTCCCTCATGCACAGCAAGGAGTGCTCTCTGAGCACAGAGCAAGGAATAAGCCCTGAGCACTTGAGAGCATTTTTTACTTTGAAATGAATTATTTTAATAACTCTGAAAGTATTTGTTAAAAATTAATAAGATTGAGAAACTCAGATTCTAGAGTGATAGTACAGCAGGTAAAGAGTTTGCCTTGTTGGGGCCGGGCGGTGGCGCTGGAGGTAAGGTGCCTGCCTTACCTACACTAGCCTAGGAGACGGACCGCGGTTCGATCCCCCGGCGTCCCATATGGTCCCCCAAGCCAGGAGCGACTTCTGAGCGCATAGCCAGGAGTAACCCCTGAGCGTTACCGGGTGTGGCCCAAAAACCAAAAAAAAAAAAAAAAAAAAAGAGTTTGCCTTGCATGTTCTGAAACCAAGTTCAATACTCAAAACCTCATGTGATTCTCCAAGCCCCTCCAAGAGTGACCCCTGAGTACAGAACCAAGAGTAAGCCCTGAATACTGCTGGGTATGATACAAAAACACCCACCCAAAAATGTAAAATTAAGAAAAGATAAGAAAACCTCTAGTCGGACTGTGAAGAATAAAGAGAAAAGACATAAAATAGAGAAGTTCATACTAATAGAATTTTTCTTCTGTACTTCAGATATTCGTTTTCTCCTCTCATTAAAATTATTAACTGACTCATACTCTATTAATATTTCTAACATTTTGTGTTGTTTAACTTTATCTAGTTTGCTACATGTTTTATGAGTAAAAAAATGTTCAATAAACTATATTTTCTTATTAGTTTCTAAGAATTGGAAGCATCATTTTTGGAACTGGCAATTTTCTGCACCAGAGCCAGGAATAAAACTGCCCCTGGGGGAGGCCCTAATGTCTGGCACTGACTTGCTACAGGGTAGGTTCATAGGATGCCTTTCAACCAGGAAACTGCAACAACTTGCTCTAAGGGCAGGTGTTTTCCCTGCCTCAATACTTAACAGTGAGATGAAATCAGAGGATGCTCCCTGATGCCCCGGCTTTGAATAGGATCTGAGCAAAAACCAAGAACTCTAATTATAGAAGCCTGACTGCAACAACTGCAATTGAGTATAACTTTTCCTGGTACCATGAGGAAAGACCTAGGGATTGGATAATTAATATGCCTGGAGCCTGCAATCGGTCTTAAGATAGTGTGCTTCATGGTTAGAGACACCCTGTTTTGTTTCGTTTTTGTTTTTGTTTTTAGGCCAAGGGTATTTCCTTTCTAATTTCCCCATTTGCTGCACCTATGCAAATAAAATAAAATAAAATCTGCCACCAACCCCCTTTTTTAAAAACTTTTTTTGTATCTCCTATTAGGGGCTCCCACCTTTTTCATAGTACTTTGGGGCATAAATTACTTTGTTTTACCTCATAGTTTTGCATCTTTTTTTTTCTTTCATTCGTTCTTTCTTTTTTTTTTTTTTGGGTGGGGGCCACACCTGTAGGTACTCAGGGGTTACTCCTGACTCTGCATTCAGAAATCACTCCTGTCAGGCTCAGGGACCAGATAGGATGCCAGAGATCAAACCCGGGATCATCCCAGGTCATCTGTGTGCAAGGCAAACACCTTAATGCTGTGCTATCACTCTGGTCCAATTTCTGTGTCTTTCTACAAATTGAGAAAAGGAAAAAAAGAGTGGACGGAGCTAAGAAGAGGGGGAAAGAAAGAACAGGCGGTATGATAGAATGGCAATTGATAGAGAGAAAGGAAGTGTTCTCTCTCAGACTTTCTCTCTCTTTCTCTCCCTTTTTATAACAAAGATTTTATAAGATATATACCAAGGTGGGGCCGGAGAGATAGCATGGAGGTAAGGCGTTTGCCTTTCATGCAGGAGGTCATCAGTTCCCCGGCGCCCCATATGGTCCCCTGTGCCTGCCAGGAGCAATTTCTGAGCCTGGAGCCAGAAATAACCCCTAAGCACTGCCAGGTGTGACCCAAAAACCACAAAAAAAAAAAAAAAAAGATATATACCAAGGAAGGAGAGAAGGTAAAAGGTAGGTCAGCAGGATCTTGACCGAATGCTCAGGATCTAAAATGAAGTAGTAGCAGCTAGTATTCCTTTTTTCCTCTATCTTAGGTGCCAGGGAAAACTTTTAAATATATGAGTACTTACATAAGAGTCATTGATTAGTTCCACTACTCATTTAACTCTTTATCAGAGCATCGTTCTCTTTTGATTTTAATTTCACCAACATATTTAAGCAAAGACCAATCTCAATAGAAAACATTCATCATCAAACAACTCTCCATAACACTTTAGAAAAAGGAAAGTCATGAGTAGTTCAGAAAAGATCTGTTCAGAAAAAATTGTTTAACTAACAGAGCCTACAGAGGGTTTGTTTACTTTAGAAAAATATTACTCCTTAGCAAATAGTTTGTCATTTTCCCCTGTCAGCCCTAGAATCATATAATTTCAATTTATGTAACAGACATTCCTTCATTCATTTTTCTAGTAACTTAACACATATTTATAAACTGCTTATTATATAGTAATAAAGTTCCTTTGTCTTCCTAAGGGAAAGGGCAATAAAAAAAAGAATTTCAATGAATGCAATCAGTACAATGCATAGAATTAGAAGTAGGACACTCTATAGAAATCTAGTGATTAAATTAGACTGTGTGGCCAGTGGGGCATTTCTAAGATGATGATATTTACAATTAAACTTAAATGATAAAAAAAACTACTCTATAAGAGATAAAAGAAAAGGGGAAGAATATTCCAAGGAGAGTTAACCATTAGTTCAAAGGTCCTACAACAAGGGACAAGCTTATAATTTCTTTCCTATACTGCTATCTTATTTCCCAAAATATCAATGGAATGTTCTAAGAACTCAAACAAAGACCATCCAACATAAAGCCTATAAGATGTAAAATGAGCTATATTTTTATGGTTTATGAGACATAACTTGGAATGTAAAGAATCATTACTAATTTCAGCTAATATTTATTGAACATTTGTCTGATAACAAACTCTATCTTTGTCACCTAGACTACAACAATAAATAAAACAATTACAAATATGTGGATTAAATATTATAAAATGGTTAAAACCTAATACATCCAAGCATCCTTGGCACCCAGAGTGTAGGCATCTCACAGGGCAGTGAGGACAGACTCCCCAACATGTTATCTAAGCAGAGAAGAAAGTAGGATTTGAATCAATGAAAAATTGATTGGGAGATGAAGTAAGATGGCATTATAAGCAAAAGGAAAATCTGCATAAGTCCAACATTTGATAGGGCACAGAACACTAGATACTAGCTGGGCAGAGTGAATCTGGAAAGAGCTGAGGGGAATGGGGAATTGGATTTGGAAGTTCTAACATAGGCTCAAATTTATCCTAAAAACAAAAGGAAACTATTAAGCAAGATATGACCATATATCCCATTAAAATAGATTTTGGAATTATAACAGAAAGGACATTTGTAAGGAGAAAGGGTTCAGGAGGCAGTACAGCAAGGTTAGGTGGTTAGGTGCATACAAGGCCTGGATTCCAGTCCTGTCCTACATGGTCTCTTGACAATACAGCTTGCTATAGCTCCAGAGTAGATATCTGAAGCCCCTGAACTCTTCTCCATTGGGCTGGTTATCCTCAGCACTATAGGACTTGAGTGTTAGCAGCTCTTCAGACCATAAATAGCATTGAACTGCTAGCCCAGCTGACCAAGTCCCAGGCTCTTGAGCATGGCACGGAGAGCAATAGAGGAGAGTGTGGAGGAGGCAGGACTAGAGATAAGGGAACATTTGACAAGTTCCTGTTAGCAATCCAGGAGAGAAATAAAGACCTGAACAAAAATGATGGAAGGAGTACAAAATAAAATAAAAATATATTTATAAGACAGAATTAACAGTATCTGGTAACATTGAACATGAACTAAAAGGAAAGTCAACAATGAAATATGAGTTTCTGTCATGAACATGCGTTGTACATGATACCATAAGCATGTTATGAGGGTCACCTTTTATGAATAAAGAGCATTTAGTTCGATAATAAGAGCAATGAAAGAACTTTTTAGTCCCAAATGAAGCTATCAGAAGTCAGATAATCTCTAGAATTTGAAGCTCAAGAGAGACCTGGGTTGGCAAGACTAGAAATAGAGACCCATTTAAGACTCATTTGTTCAAACAAATCAATTATTTTAAATATATATTTATATATATATTTATATATATGTATACTTGAGACCAGAGAAAGAGAGAGAGAGAGAGAGAGAGAGAGAGAGAGAGAGAGAGAGAGAGAGAGAGAAGGTGGGAAAGGCACTTGTCAAACCCAGGTTCAAACCCTGGCATCAGATAAATTCTCCTGAGCCTCACTAGGAGTGATTCCTAAGCACAGAGCCAGTACTAATATCTGAGCACAGAGCCAGCACTAAGATCTGAGCACAGCTGGATATTGGCCAAAAAACAAAACTGTTTACAATGGTGTATTAGAGGGCCAGAGAGAGATAGTTCAACTGAATGTAGCACATGCTTAGCACATAAAAGAACGTATTTGATTACTTGGACTGCAGGGTCAAATACCATCAGGTATGTGGCCCTTGAGCACTAAGTTGGGAGTAGCCCTGACCACTGCTGGGTGTAGCCCTAAAACAAAACCTAAATAAATAATAAAATATATGAGATCGTCATGAACACTTAGGAAATATTAGGTGATATTAAGTAATTACTGTTCATTCTGCTTAGGCAAAAAATAGCATGGTATCCATGGTTTTATAAAACCCTTATGAAAGGTTTTACTGAAGTGAAGTGTCAAGATGTGAAAAATGTTGGTAATGGGGCCTGAAAGAGATAATAGAAGTGGATAAGATGCTTGCCTTGCATGAGCCCAATCTGGGTGAGATCCCTGGCAACCCTCATGGTCCTTTATATCCCTTAATTGCAGATACAGTAGTAAGTGCTGAAAACAGCAGTGTATAGCCTCCCCTAAAATTTTGGTAATAGTTGCAGCTGTGATGGGCCCGTGAATATTAATTAAACTATTATCTTTATTTTTGCTTATGTTTGAAACATCTCTAATAGTTTTCTATTATAATAATAATTTTTATTTTGACCAAAGTGGATTACATATCTTTCACAGTAATATTTTAGGTACATATTGACATTAATCAGGTGAATTCCCACCACCAGCATGCATCCCATATCCCCCTCCCTTACCCCCCCGGGCTGCTAATATAAGTGGTCCCCTCTGTGTCTAGCTTGTTGTAGATTGGGTATAGATTCTGTTGTTGTTGGCTTTGGATTTGATATTTAAGTCCAATCATTTTTATTAGTATTTAGTGATCATACAACTGTTTCATCTTGGTACCCTCTGTTATTTCCCCCCCCAATTTGTGAGGCAAAACAAGATGGTTCAAGTTATGTGGTTCTGTTTGAAGAAAAAAAAAATAAAGTGGGGAAAAAGTCAAACTAGCAAAAAATGGGCATAGACCGTCTAGAGGCTATAAATATCAATTTGAGAGAAGTAAGGGGAAAAGAAAGAGGAACACAACAACAATACAAAAAGAAAAATCAAACAAAAGAATTCAAAAAGCAACACAGCAATAAAGACAACCACCACACAATAACCATGGTCCTGAAATAAAAACACAACAAAGCACCAAAAAATGAAGAAAAAAAACAACAATAACAAAAGCAAAAAAAAATGATTTTGTGCTGCTTTTTTTTTCTGCATAGGCACAGTATATATTGGGGAGATTAGAAAGAATTATCTTGGCCTAAGAGATACAGGGTTTTTCGCCCTTGAAGTATACTGTCATGGGAATAACTACAGACTCCCTACATGTTCATTTACTCTCCCCTAGGTCCTTTTGTGGTGTATGGAAACCTTCTGCTCTGTCATGAATGATAAAATTAGACCTCTGTATCTAGAGATCTTGGTATCTGCACAGGTCAAAGAATGGAGCCTTTCTTAACTGTTCTAGAAGTTCTGTTCCATCACTGTTGTTTTAATCAGTTTTCTGTAGTTGGTGGTCTTTCTAATAGTTTTTTAAAGAGTGTTCTATAGAGGAAACCATGAGAATGGATATATTTGCTCTTGAATGAGAAGAAAAGGGTGAAATGAGTTGTAGTAATTTAATAGTTTAAGGAAAAGAAGTCACTTAAGAGATCTTAAGCCTTCACTGTAGAAGTAGGAGAGAACCCAAACAGAAAGTCAAATGAATACATAAAATGAACTAGCTTAAGGTCACGTGCATCTGAAGCAGATATAGAGATAGTACAGGACATAAGGTTCGTGCCTACACTGGCTTGATATCCCTCACACCACCAACAATTCACTAATCACTACCTGAACAGAGCCAGTAACAGAACCTTGAACATTGCCAGCTGTGGCCCCAAAGTCCACTCTACAAAAACCAAGAGCAAATCTGAAAAAAATACCAACTTGAACCTCTGTAATGGAATGAATAGCTTCAGTCACTTGCCAATCATGAACTTGTGTAATCACTAGGAAAGACTTTTTATTATTCAAGCAATATCAGTGAAAAACTTCAGTGAACTGGCAAGTTATAAGTCACTATTATTATATAAGTGAAAGAGTAGTTACATTTGCTAAGACTAAGTAATTTTACTATTATGTTTATTTCTTCTTAAATAAATAAAGAGTATCTTATCCAGTTAGAGGCAAAGAGAGAGATCAGAGTAAAATTGCCAGTGAGGATCAGCAGGAGATAATACATATTATACATTCCTGTCTTTTTTTCTGTTGGGCATGGATGAGAGTAGTGATTGATTCTGCAAAGCAAATGAATCGGCAACCTTCTTTATTAATGGCAAACAGGGAAACAGGAAAAATACTTCAGGCCTAGAAATATGTAGCCATCAAGTTTGTACATGTTACAGAGGCAAATGTAATGATAAAAGAAGTAGAGTTCTCTAAAAATTAAATAATGAAAATGGTATTCAGAAACCCATTAGCAAGGAACTATGATGCTAGGAAAAGTAGCACTTTCGATATAAGCAAAGACCTTTGCTTTTAAAATCCTTAATGAAGATGAGTCAAAAAAAAAAAAAAAAGAAAGAAAGAAAAGGTACTAAAAGCAATGGGAAAATCTTGAAAATCAAACTGTCAAAAAAAAAAAAAAAAAAAGTCCAGGCAGCTGCGTTGATGCTCATAATGGACCCTAAAGTCAATATCAAACATGTCAATTAAATGGCTGCAAACCACCACTAAGTGGGTATGTGAGGTCCATTCTGTCTATTTTAGTGTGGGTAGGTTTTCTCTGGTTTAGTAAATCAAACTAAAAAATTTCAAAATTTGAAATTCTGTTTGAAAACCCCAGTGTGGGTGTACCTATTTAAAACCCTAGACCCACCCTTTTCTGGGAGGGGTCTTGGGAACCGGATAGTAGGTGTAACTTTACCTGCGAGCCCCTCCCATTCCTGGGAGGGGTCTGGGAAAAGGTAGATAAGGCTTGGACCAAGGGAATTCGGCCGCTTTTGGCCTTTTGGCTTTTTTTTTTTTTTTTTTTTTTGGTTTTTGGGCCACACTCAGTGACGCTCAGGGGTTACTCCTGGCTATGTGCTCAGAAGTCCTGGCTTGGGGGACCATATGGGACGCCGGGGGATCGAACCGCGGTCCGTCCTAGGCTAGCGCAGGCAAGGCAGGTACCTTACCTCTAGCGCCACCGCCCGGCCCCGGCCTTTTGGCTTTTTGCCCTTTGGCTCTTGGCCCTTTCTGCGCTGCTGGGCGCTCTGAGGAAGATGGCTGAAAGGAGTTTAGATGCAGGGCCAAGAATAACTAGTGCTTAAAAGGTTATGAGATAGGCCACACACATGTGGTGAATAGGGCATGAATAAAGTTAATGCTTCCTGAAGCCTGCCTGTGAGTGAGTCTTGATTACGCCGACTACCTGGGCCTGGAATCCGCCAGCTGGATGGGGATGAAGCCACGTGGCTGGGGCCTAAGCACAAAGGCCTCCATCCATCGCCATCCAGCCCCATCATTAATTATTTCATGCAACACCCCAGTGGATCCTTTGAAATCCCTAGAAAGACTTCCTCTTGGTGTTTCATATTCCTTACTATCCTTGCCTTTTTTTCAGCAAAGTTAATGCCAAATTTTTATGAATTCTGGTCATTTGACTTTTACCACATGTCTTGGTCCTTCTGGATCCTTTTCCAAAAGTATTTGTGATGTTTTGATTTGGGAAGGGATATGGCCGTGGGGTTCTCGTTTGTTTTAATTTTGGGGTTTGGGGGTCACACCTGGCAGTGCTCGGAGCTTACTCTGGTCTTGGTTACGTCTTGGTACTTCTGGATCCTTTTCCAAAAACATTTGCGAGGTTTTGATTTGGGAAGGGGTGTGGATGTGGAGTTATCGTTTGTTTTACACTTGGCAGTGCTCAGGGCTTACTCTGGACTCTGCATTCAGGGATATTCCTGAAAAGTGGCCTCGGGGCACTAGATGGGGTACTGGAGGTCAAATCTGGGTCAACTGCAAGAAAGGAAAGCACCCTACCTCTGTGCTATCTCTCCAAGCCAAGGTCTTTTTGTATTTTTCAAAATTATCTCAAATAGGATAACAGAAATATCCATGTTCCAGTAAGTAGCTAAAATCCATATTCGGTGGGGTAAGAATAGATTCTTGACTTCACATCTGGCCAAGTTGCTACAAAAGATCTCTGTGGAAAAAGGCTCTCAGCTCATGACCCCAGGTTTATTCAAATTAGCGTCAAATTTCCATTTTCTAACAGCTAGCTTTGATTAAAGTATGGGGCAGGCATTAAACCTAATAGAGAAGAGTAGAGAGTGTTTTCTTCACCAGGGCATAGCAAAGAAATACCTAAAGCAATTCTGTAGAATGTGGTTTAACAAGGATATAAAAAAGACTCAAATTTCTTCTCCTTCCAAGAAAAAGTTTGGGATTTTTTTTTTGAGGGGACAGGAAAGGGTGGGGGGGGAAGATCACACCCAGCAGTGTCCAGTGATTACTCCTTTTGGGCCTGAGGAATCATATGAGATGCTGAGGGTTGAACCTGGTCTGGGTCCACCACAATCGAGGCAAGTGCCCTACTCAACTGTACTATTTAGCACCACTCCAAGAAAGGTTTGGAGAAAACAGAACTGAAACATGATTTTGCTTTACTTTACTTTACTTTAAAATGTTGATTTATCTTTTCCTACAAGAAAACAGCAATTATCTTAGGTGAATAAAGTGCAATACAATAGCATTTCTACAAGACATAAGTGAAATGAATGCCTGAATTATCTTTTTAAAAGTAACTTGCTATGTTCTCTTGTTATTGATTATGGTAAGTTTTGCTCATGTTTAACATTTTACCTTGCTGAAATATCTTATTATTTAATCAGATTTGAAAGTATATGTTCAGCACTTCCTTTTTAACTATTTGTCAAAACAAGTTCAGAGCAGGAAATACTCTGTTCGGAGGCCTTACGAATAGTAATTACATAGGAAAGGGAATGAAATCTACTGTGTGCCAGCAACTATGCTATACCATGAAATAGCATTGCTCAGTCATCAAGCTCATTGGATATCACTGTTCTCTTCCTACAGATCAGAAAAACTGAAAAAGATTTTCAAATTTTATTTTTTGTAATAGTTTAATGTAACTGCTCTCTCCTTGCTGCTACACCATAACCACCAGCAGAGGGCAAGGATCCTTCCTCCCTAGCCCCATTATCCTGGGTCCTCTCCACAGCCTCCCAGACCCAGCACCCTTGTATTTCAGCTCTATTAAATGCATCACTGGATTATTTCCTCTGGCAATTGTTTCATATCTTGCTTTTTTCTTTATACTCTACAAATTAATGAGATCATTTATTGTTAATATTTTCCTTTTAGCATGACGACTTCCTCCCATGATTTAGCATGATTTTCTCCAACCAACAAGATTTTATCTTTTCTCATACCAGCATACCTAGTAGCATTTAGATTACATCTAGCACAATTCCTATATAGACTCATCTGTCTTGGCACATGGGTTGTTTTTAGATCTTGTCTGTTGTAAATAGTGTTGCAATAGCCACAGGTGTGTGTATGTCCTGTTAGATTGTGTTTATGTATTGTTGAGATAAATGTCTGAGTGGAATTGCAAAGTAAATGGAATATTTATTTTCCTTTCTCTTTCTTCCTTCATTCTTTCCTTGCCTCTTCCTTTCCTTCCCTCTTCCTTCGTTCCCTCTCTTCTTTCTTCCTTCCTTCCCTTTCTCTTTATTTCTCCCTCCCTTCTTTCCTTTCCTTTCTCTATTTCTCCTTCCCCCCTTCCCTTCCTCCCCTCCTTCCCTCTCTTCTTCCCTCCCTCCTTCCTTCCTTCCATTCCTTCTTCCTTCCTTCCTTCCTTCCTTCCTTCCTTCCTTCCTTCCTTCCTTCCTTCCTTCCTTCCTTCCTTCCTTCCTTCCTTCCTTCCTTCCTTCCTTCCTTCCTTCCTTCCTTCCTTCATCTTTGGACCACACTGGCTGTATACAAGACTTACTCCTGGCTCTGAACTCAGAGATCACTTCTGGCAAGTATTGGAGGATCATGTGTGGTGCCAGGGATTTAATCCAGGTAAACCATGTGCAAGGCATGGAGATGTACTATCTCTCCATCCCCAGAAACTTTATTTTTAACTTTTGGGGAAGATTTCAAATGATTTTTGTGGTTTTGGGGGGTACACCCAATAGTACTCTGGGGTTATTATTGGCTCTGACATCCAGCAAGCTTGGGGGATCATATGGGATGTCCAGAATTGAACCTGGGTTGGCTGCATGCAAGGCAAATGCCCTACTGCTATGCTATCACTTCAGCCCATCCAAACCAATTATAAAGAGGCTGAATTTAGCTAAGTTCTACCAACAATGAGTCCTCTTTTGCCACATCATGCCTGTACCTACAGTTTCCAAACTTTTTGATATAGACCATTCTTTCTTGTGTGAGGTGATACCTCATTGCTATTTTGATTATTTCTCTGAGATCCAGAGATGACAAACATTGTTTCATATGCTTATTGGACATTTTTATGTCATCTTTAGGGAAGTGTCTGATCATTCCTTGTTCCCATTTTTGGATGGAATTATTTACTGCTTTTTTGTTGCTATTGGGCTTTAAGAATGCTTTGTATATCTTGGAGATGAGACATTTGTGTAATATGTGATATGTGAAGATTTTTCTCTCAATCTATGGGATGTCTTTATTGTATGGCTCATTTATTTCATAGTAGAGAAATTTTGGGAAGGGGATATCTACATCATCCAGTGGCACTCAGGCTTACTTTTGGCTTTGCGTTCATAGATCACTTTTGGCAGTGTCCAAAAGACCATAGATAATGCCAGAGATCTAACCAGTGTTGGCAATGTGCAAAGCTTTAACCCTATATCAAAGATTGACTATCCATGTCTGGGGATCTGTCTTTGGAATTTCAATTATTCTTCATTGATCTGAGAGTCTTTCCTTATTCCAATACCACACTATTTTTATTACTATAGCTTTACATTATGGTTTAAAGATGGGAAAGAGAAGTTTCCATCTTCTTTTTCCCTAGGACTGCTTTAGCTATTTGAGGTGGGGTCTCTATTGATTCATATAAATGTCAACAGGATCTGATCTATGTATTTAAATTTTGTTATAGGTATTTTATAGGGACTGCATTGACTCTGTATAATGCTTTGAGCAAAATTGTCATCTTTCCAATGATAAGCAGGGGATGTGTTTCCATTTCTTCATGTTACCTTGATTTGTTTTAATAGTGATTTATAGTTTTCTTTTATAAGTCTCTCACAGCCCAAAGTATTCTAGTATATATATGTCCTGAGACACCAAAAGTATGGGAAATACTTTTTTTTGTTTTTGGACCACACCTGGCAGCACTCTGGGGTTAAGGATAGGCTTTTGATACAATCCTGACCCTTGATCAGTGTTCATACCCTCTCAATACTTTTTCTCCTCAGCTTCTAAAACTAGAACTTTAGTTTCCAGCA
Organism: Suncus etruscus; assembly: GCF_024139225.1. Taxonomy (NCBI): domain Eukaryota; kingdom Metazoa; phylum Chordata; class Mammalia; order Eulipotyphla; family Soricidae; genus Suncus; species Suncus etruscus. The sequence continues at coordinate 63,321,398 of NC_064864.1, forward strand.
GCAGAGATCCCTCTCCTTGGGTCACAGAAGAATGTATGAGAATTTTCAGAGTGAAGGGAGCAATGAGGGCAGAAAAAGATATAATAGTAATGTTATTCTTTTTCTTTTTTCTTTTTTTGGTTTTTGGGCCACACCTGGTGATGCTCAGGGGTTAGCGCTTGCAAGGCAGACACCTTACCTCTAGCGCCACCTCGCCAGCCCCAAAAACCTTTCTTAGCAATAATTAGTTCCTAGGTAGTAATATTACTTTATCTCTTCATCCCCCATTAGTCATTGGGAAAGTTTTTTGGTAAACTTTTCAGCAGTGGCCCTTAATTAATCCTCTGAGATTATATGAGAGCTGTAAGTGGCTAAGTGTATATTTCTGGAAAAGTATCTACAATTTTCATCAAATTATCATAGAATCCTCAGCTTGCCTTAATGTGCCATGTTTATTAGGTATAATTAGAAGAATAAAGCCCTAAGTCTAAGAACAGGAAGTACAGCAGCTGGCAAGGCAGGCAAAGAAGTTTTATGACACTTCAGGAGAGATAAAGAAATTCAGGAATAATAAACCTGCTTTTGCACTGCCCTCACGTGTCTGCAGGGAGGATGGGCAGACAGCATTACTACCCGTTAGAGTCATCAAGGTTAAGCTAAGACTCTGATCCAGAAAAAATAGTAGAAGCCCCCAATAGTCTAGTTTCTCAAATTCCCTCCAGGAATTTTGGGCTGAAAGAATTTAAGATCCATGAGTAAAAGACCTTCTTGTGTTTTTCTCAAAATAGAACAATATAGATATAACTCAATTCAAGCTGAATCTTACACATCTTAAATTAGTTGAAAAGGAAACTTGTTTTATTTCCCACTACCTTTTTCCTTGATGGGGAGAAATGTCCCAGAACTTCTTTCTTCCAAATGTCAATATAATATAATATTTAGAAATTTGCTTCATTCTAAATCTTCTACATCCTGAGAAAAATTATTTTTCAGCCTAAGGGAGCATACTTGGTTTCAAGTTCATTGAATCAAGTTATAGATTACAGACCTGAATTTTGTTTCCTGGGTTCTAAAATGATCTCAGTACTATTCAGAAAACAATCTGTGCATTTGAGATTGCAAGGGCATGGGTCAGGGTGTGACATAAGTCACTTTTTCTTTTACAAACAAATTCTTGTACCTTCTTCATGGTAAGAAAGGTGATCAAGGCAAGCATAGCCTGCACCCTCATGAAAATTCCAATATTATAGGGCAAACAAACTAATCATTATAGGCAATTATCTTATATTGTAACTCACATTATAAGGAAACTGTTCCTTAAAAATAGATTTAGGGGGCTGGATATATAGTACAGGAGGTAAGATATTTGCCTAGTATGCTTCTATTCTGGGTTCAGTTCCCAGCATCCCATACGTTCTTCCAAGCACCACCAGGAGTAATTCCTGAGTGCAGAGGCAAAAGTAACCTTTGAATATCACTGGATATGGTTCCAAAATCAAAAATTAAATTAAAATAATTAAATAAAAGAAGGGTCTGACCAGCAGGTAGGGTGCTTGTCTTTCACAGATTCAATCCACAGCATACTGTATGATTCCCTGAGCCCCAACAGGAATGATCTCTGAGCACAGTCAAGAATAAGTCCTGAACACATCCAAGTGTGTCCCAAAACCTAAAATGAACAAAAAATTAAAGGCATATCTTAAAGATACATTTTGACAGAAGAAATAGAGAAAAAATTTAGATAAAAAAAACTCCCAAATGTCATATAATTTCTGCTCTTGTCAGTGGTATGCATTTGAACAACTCTATTTGGGCACTTAAGAAAAACAGGTTTTTCTTTGAGAAGTTTGCTCTTAGGAGAAAGGATAACTAGATATTTGGAGCAATCAGGCACGATTGAGACATCATAGAAAGCTCTTTTATATTATCATTTAGATGGACAAATCTCCACTTTGGAGTAACTATCAGCTGTATTTATTGTGACTACTGGCTCCAAAGTAGGAAAAAATAAATTGGAAATTTAAAAAAAAGGCCTAAATTATTTTCCCTAAACCTTAAGACACTTTTCAAAATTATCATGCCATAAGAATTTATTCGGGGCTAGCAAGATAGGACACTTGCTTTTCATGCAGCCAACCCAGGTTCCATCCCTGACACTACATATGGTCCTCTGAGCTCCACCAGGAGAGATCTCTGAGCACAGAACCAGGAGTAAACCTTGAGAAGCACTAGGTATGGCTTCAAAACAAAACAAACAAACAAAAGACAAAAATGCATTTAATATCAGAGAAAGACATACAACATATATTTATTTTACAAATAAGAAAACTAACTTAGGGGCCAAAGTGGTGGCGCAAATGGTAAGGTGTCTGCCTTGCCCATGCTCACCTAGGACAGACCGCAGTTCGATCCCCTGTCGTCCCCCAAACCAGGTGCAATTTCTGAGTGCATAGCCAGGAGTAACCTCTGAGCATCACTGAGTGTGTCCCAAAAACAAAACAAAACAAACAAAAAGAGAAAAAGGAAAAGGGAACTAGCTTAGAAAGATTTTTGATTTATCAAAGTTATAGACAAAGATTTGAATCTGGATCAAACTGCACGCAAGTTTTTTTTTCTTTTTAAGTTTTCGGTGGTGGCAGGAATGTTTGGTTCACATCCAGCAGTGTTCAGGGGTTATTTCTACCTCCCCATGATCAGGGATCTAAGAAGGTTTAGCAGGATATAAGCAAGGCCTTACTCTCTGTACTATCTCTCAGGCTCCAAAAGTCCATATTCTATTATTGCTATTTTTGTTTGGTGGCTTCACTGGCAGTGCTTAGGGATTACTCTTGGTTCCATGCTCAAGAATAACTCCTAAAGAGGCTTGGGGAACTGTATGTGATGCTGGGAATAAAACCAGTGGTTGGCTACTGCAAAGCAAGCATCTAACCCCTGTACCATCTCTCTTCCAAAGTTCATCTTATTAATTCCTAGTCTATACTTTAAAATCCAAACTAAAGTGAAGACTTTGAGGGAGATATTACAAAAGGATAAAGACTTAATCATTAGGTGCTTCACTGACCAGGTTAAGAGTTTTCTATTTACAAAAAGCCTTTCTGAAGATGTGCTTATTTTTGCCAACTTGTTTGGGAGTTATGGGGCTTTGCTTAGGGCTACTCTGACTCTGTGCTCAGGGGATCTGCTCCCTGTAATTCTCTGGAAACACTGCAGCACCAGGAATAAAACTGAGCATGTGCTTTTAAACCCTGTATGACTGATCCTTCCAGCCTTTAATGAATACTAAATAAGTATTCATTAAACTAGACTCTAAGAACACAGTCCTGAAATGCTTAGCTAGGTATATATTCTAAGATTCTTCTGAAACATTTACAAGACACAAGAGTATTTTAGGAAACATTTGAAGTTCCACATTAAATAATGTTTATCCTAAGATAAAATAAGTATTAGACTCCCAAAAAGAGGAACTAAAAAAATTTAATTAATTGATTGTTCAGAAAGGTTTGAGCAGAGCGTAGGATATCTATTTGGTAGAAGTGCCATTTGGGGAACAGGAAGAGTAGAAAGTATTCATTTCAACCCCTATCTCTGATGGGAACACAGTAGAAATAAGGGAGTGATATTCCAGACAAAAGAGAACTTTGAAGAATTAATTCAACTAATGGTTTCCAGTCATTTTTCCCCTTAACATGATATTTTCCCTATCTGGGTTCATGGCAAGAAATGCCAAAGCAAGAAACTTTACTTGGTCAAAGAATAACTCCTGAAGCCACTAGTGGATTCTCTTTTCTGCTTGTTTCTTGCATTGGGGAAAGATGTACCCAGTAGTAGTACTAAGGGGCCACATCTGGCACTGTACTCAGGGGACTGTGTGGTTTTAATGACTGATCCAGGGAAATGCACTCCTACAATTTGCAATCTCCCCAACCTCAAGACTGATGAATTCTCAACTCAGTGAAAATCAGAGGACTCTGGAATCAGATTTCAAAGTAAAGAAAAAAATAATTTCTGCCTTAGAATTTTAATAAGAATATACTTCAAAAGTGAAACAGTAAGGAAGATTATCAGTAAACTGAGAATTGAGCTGCTATATGACCCAACAATTCCACTTTTGGGTATCTATTACCAAAGCAGAAAAGCATTCATTCAAAAGGATGTATGCATACCACTATTCATCATAGCACTCGGTACAATGGCTAAGATTTGGAATCAATCTAGGTGTCCATAAACATGGGTGAATCATGAAGAATATTATGTAGCTTATAAGGAATGATATAATTCTGAAATTCACTACAACATGGATGGAACTGGAAGATATCACTTTAAATTAAGTGAGGCAAAAGAAGGATAAATTCAGGATATAAATTATATGTAGTATTTAGAATAACTGCATGAGGAAATGCAATAGTTTAATGCAATGGGGGGATTGTCTATATCACTCTTGACCCTAATTAATGAGGAAAAAGAAAGAAATGAAGTGGAGGAGAGAAAAACAAATGTGAAATAAGGGGTAAATAGAGAAGGGAAGTGGTACATTAATGATATTAAGAAAGAACAGAATATCCAAGGCGTTTGCCTAGGACAGACCGTGGTTCAATCCTCCGGTGTCCATAAGGTCCCCAAAGCCAGGAGCAATTTCTGAGCACATAGCCAGAGCAACCCCTGAGTATTACTGAGTGTAGCCAATAAATAAATGAATGAATGAATGAATGAATGAATGAATAAATAAATAAATAAATAAATGAATAAATAAAGGTGCCTACTAAGATGGCATGCTGGGAGAGAGAGATGTGGTAGGGATCCTGAGAACATTGGTAGTACAAGATTGGTACTAGTGGTGGAATTGATACTGGAACAATTGTATGTCTAAAACTCAACTATGAATAACATTTTGATTTGTAAATCATGGTGCCTTAATTAAAATTTTTAGATAGGGGCCAGAGCAGTGGCACAAATGGTAGACCATTTGCCTTACACGCACTAACCTAAGACGGAATGTGGTTCGATCCCTCAGCGCCCCATATGGTCCCCCAACCCAGGAGCAATTTCTGAGTGCATAGCCAGGAATAACCCCTAAGCGTCACTGGGTGTGGCCCCAAAACAAAACAAAACAACAAAAATTTTAGATAAAAATATTTTTAAAAGTGAATAATATTTTCAGACAAATTAAATGTTGGAAGAATCTATCATAAATTTTTAATATCTCTGGAATGTCCTTGTTGAATATATTGAATATGCCAGATTGCAGTCAGACTATCATCTGGTCCTGAGATATTTCTGTACTAGTCAGATAGGCAGGCAATTAAGTAGGGCACATGACTGCTGCCATCAACCACTCACAGCTTGGGAAAAGGAAACTAGTTTGCTGGCTGCTTACTGCAACAACAACAAAAAAAATGGCTTTCAACTGCTGATCTAACAATTGTTAGATGGCAGTTAAATCCAAACGCACTGAGTTGCCTCAGAACACTTGGAGACAAGGACATCAGGAGTATTGTGTCCATAATCCCGCAATTTGTGATAGTAATAACCTTTCCTGAAGACATTGAATTGTATAATCTATTTTGACACTGTAGAGTTGATACAAAGTTAAGGTTCTTTCTTGACAAATTGGGGTAGCAACTAGCAGGATGTCTAGAGAGATACTAATAATTTGGAGGAAGAAAAAAAGGCAAGTGTTCTCTAGTCTGGATTCAGGGATATGGGTAAATTATTTGGAAACTAAAAGCAAGTCTTTGCATGTAAGTTACAAGTAAAGGTAGGAAAAAGAAGTGACTTACTCCATAGATGATTCCAAGCCATGGCAGGTATGACTAAAACAAGCTGCCCAAATGATGATCATGCTTGTTGCCTGTTGTCCTATAAGAATTAACATAATAAAAGAATGTGTAATATAACATAATAAGAATATAGCATAATATTAGAAACATGGAGAGAATAATTGTAAATTCTCATCAGAGAAAGAAGCAGAACAGTATTGCTTTTGCAACCACCTTAGGTCCCTCAGGAGGTTAACATTTTCCTGTAAAAAGAACAAAGCTGCAAAACTGTGGTCAGAAGGAAAAAGGAGAAACCTGTGACCACTCCGATCACTACACTACGGAGCTATTAGAGAAATGGCTTATGCTTTCCTTTGATGGGAAGTAAGAGGGAAATGAAACAGTTACATTGTTCTTCGTGTGAGGTCACCCCCATGCTTCAGGCAGGCAACTGGACTGGTACATAATCATGTCTCCCAACAAGACTTGTCAGCTTATTTCTCTTTTTTTCAAAGACGGCATTAAGAAGAACTCACTCCATAGAGTTCTAAACAGAAGCCATTCAAAGTCTAATGTCTACAGCTGCCCCAAACTGCTGTGTGGTGAACAATAATAGACTGAGTGGTAAACTCCTGTTCCGAGGAATGATTCATTTTTTTAAATTAGCATAGCTTGATCTAGTCAAATAAAGAATGAAAAATACTACAAAGTATTAACTCCCAATCAAAGATCCAGTTTGAGGGCTAGAGTGATAGTACAGCAGGCAGGGTGCTAACCTGCCACATAACCAACCCAGGATCAATCCCCAACATCACATCTGGTCCCCAAGGAGTAATCCCTAGGAGGCTCAGACCTAGGAGTAAGCCCCAAGCACTAACGGGTGTGACAAAGATAATAATAAACTTAAGATTTTAAAAAATCTTATTTTCTCACACAACCGAGAGGAAACTTTCCTGGCATCACAAAAAAGCCTTTGGTATGGGGTAATGAGTATATATGGAGCCAGGAGTTGATCCCATGATGGTATGCTTCAAGGATGGAGGAACCCTGAATCTCTTAGGCCACGGGAATTCCCTTTCTTCCCCAATGCTTACTGTGCCTATGCAAAAAAAAAAAAAAAAAAAAGTGGGGGTAATGCCAAACCCTATCACTCCAGCACCCATACTTTTTCTTGTTTTGTTTTGATTTGTTAGTTTTTGACTTTATTTTCCTTCTCTTTGTTCTTCCACTTTTCTCTTTCTTTTTCACACTTGTGGTTATTATTTAGAGATTTATTTTTATTTTTATTTGCTGGGTCCATTTTTTCTTTTTTCTTCCATTTTTCTTTTTTTTTCTTTTCTCCTTTCTTTTTTTGGTAGTTGTCACCAAATTTTTTTCTCCCCTTTTTCTTATCCTTTTTATCTCCAATGACGGTGGAATGGATGCTCAATCTATAACAAACTAAAGTGGAGACCAGTTGTACTGGCATACTGGGGGGGTAGAGGAGGAAGATGTGGGATGCATGCTGGGAATAGGGACGGAGAGAGGACAGCACTGGTGGTGGGAATGCTCCTCATTCATTGTCACTATATACCATAAATGATGCAGTGAAAAAAAAAAGATTTTAAAAAATCTTAATTTAAAAAATATTATTTCAACTAATTCCTTGTTTCCCAAACATGTTCTTGAATATACAGACACAGATCATATCTGTGAAAAAACCCAGGTACCTAAAATGTAAGACATATGATCTGTCCTGAATGTGAAAATCCTATTAACTTTGTGTTAGACACTTTTTTTATGTGTGTGGGGCACACCCGGTGACACTCAGGGGTTACTCCTGGCTATGTGCTCAGAAATTGCTCCTGGAAAGGCCATAGCGGTGGCACAGGGCATAAGGCAGAGTCTGCCTTGTGCGCTGTAGCCTAGGGCGGACCGCGGTTCAATCCCATATGGTCCCCCAAGCCAGGAGCAATCGATTTCTTAGCACATAGCCAGGAATAACCCCTGAGCATCACCATTGTGGCCCGAAAAACAAAAACAAACAAACAAAAATAAATAAATCGCTCTTGGCATTATTGTTATAATGCCCAGAGATGAGGGCTGGAAGGACCTTCTCATGATATGAAGCTCACCACAAAGAATGGTGAGTGCAGTTAGGAGAAAAAAAAAAAAAAGAAAGAAATCGCTCCTGGCTTGGGGGACCATATGGGATGCCAAGGATCGAACCCAGGTCTGTCCTGGGTCAGCTGCCTGCAAGGCAAATAAATGCCCTACTGCTGTGCTATTGCTCTGGCCTCTGTGTTAGAATCCTTTTAATTAATAACTTTATTTAAGCACCTGATTACGAACGTGTTTGTAGTTGGGTTTCATTTATTAAAGAAAAAAAGAACACCTCCTCACCAGTGCATCATATATGCAAAATCTTTTATGATTTGGAGCCACAAGGTGTTGTTGAAGTTAATAAATACAAGCCGGACCCGGAGAGATAGCACAGCGGCGTTTGCCTTGCAAGAAGCCGATCCAGGACCAAAGATGGTTGGTTAGAATCCCGGTGTCCCATATGGTCCCCTGTGCCTGCCAGGAGCTATTTCTGAGCAGACAGCAAGGAGTAACCCCTGAGCACCGCCGGGTGTGGCCCAAAAACCAAAAAAAAAATAAATACAAGCCATCCCTAACCCCACTGGAGTCTGTTGCCTCAAAATGAGCCCAGCTATGCATGGAGTTGTTAACAGGAATTCCCCAAAAAAGAGCCAATGCTTAAGAAACTCAAAGTAAATATCAGCTTTAGGGAGGTCCAAGAAGATAGGTGTGAGGCCAGAGAGCTAGTGTAGCAAGTAAGATGCTTGCTTTGCACCGTCAATCCAAGTTTGATTCCCAAATTATATCGGATTCCCTGAGCATAGACAAGTGTGACCCCAAAACAAATAATCAGAAAGCAGCTGAAGAGACCTCTAGAACACCATTTTCCTCCCTGGACCTCCTATGACCTCTGTCATAGATGTAGTAGCTTGTTTTCAAAATGTATATTCTGTATATATGATTTTGTAATTGTGTTTAGGGAAAGGTTAAATAGGAACATGAAAGTTCTGTAAAAATGCTTGTTAAATAGCATTAAAAAGAAAAATAGGAACAAGGAAGTTCCAGGATGGTGCTTGGTTAAATACGTATTAAGGAAATTTTAAGTTACAGGTGTATTTTGCAGAAAAGTCATGTTTTTGGAAAAGGCTGACATGTTCATTTTACACTTTAAACTTTGTTGCGATGGGAATATTACCCACCTTTGGCTGTAGGTGGAAGCCAGGTAAACAAAGAAGAACCTATGCTTCTTTTGTTTTAAGAAAGGGGCAGATTGTTGCCCATCCCCCATTCTTCCTGTAACCTTACCTGCTAATAAGACCTGCCCATTTCTGGACAGGGTCTTGGTGAGATCTCAAAAGGTTTGGCCTGAAGGCCAGGAGGAGATATTGGAAGCTTTTGGAGGATAGAGGGAGCAGGAGGAGAGATGACTGAAAGAAGTTAAGATGCAGAGCAGGCTGAGGAGAGCATGCTTAAATAGGTTTAAGATAATAGGCCACACCTGTTGGCCAGGGCTGAATAAAGATGATATCTCCTGAAACCCGTCTGTGGATTTCCTCGCCACTAACCTGAAACCTCAGACCTGCTGGCTGAAGGGGGTTGGAGACACGTGGTCCTGGGTTGGAGGAGAAAGGCCTTTCATCCCTCCATCACCATCCACCACCATCCAGCCCAATCCAAAGGGCTTTTATTCTACACAGACAACAAGCAAGATTTTAAGAAAGTGTTTATCTTAGAAGAAATTACTCCTTCAACATCTACAAAGTCCAATCCTACACCCATGTGTCTTCATTTAACAGTTCAGGGAAGACTATGAGAAAGATCAAGAAAGCTTTTTTAGGGGGGTAACACCTGGTGAGACTCAGGGGTTACTACTGGCTATGCACTCAGAAATCGCTCCTGGCTTGGGGGACCATATGGGACACCAGGGGATCAAACCGTGGTCCGTTCTAGGATAGCACCAGCAAGGCAGATGCCTTACCACTCCAGTCCCATGATCAAGAGTTTTTTGACCTTAGAGAAAAAAGAGATGTTATACCATAATAAAAAAAATAGATGCAGAGAGAGAATACAAACTTTTATGGTGGTTTATATTGACTATAACAGGTTTATTTGAAAGGTGAGGGCCATGCAATCAAGTAGCCAGACATTAAAGAAATCAAAGATATTTTAAAGACACAGGTAAAGCTTTTCAGAACCCTGTTGTCTCCTCCTGCTGTTGCTAGTGCTGAATGTATAATTGGTGCTGCCTTTGCCATGATTGCACAATGAGTTCTCATAAGTCCGAGGGGATTTTCTCAATCAGGAAATCATTTGAGCTATGAGTGTGGATTTCTTGCATGACAAGCAGGCTCAGATTACTCTTTCATGCTATTAAGAAAATATTAAAGTGATTTTTAGGAAAGAGGAAAAAAACAGTCTTGATTAATAATGCAAAAGCATTGACATTGGCTATGGCAAGTGGCAATATCTCAAGACAACAGCCCTGTAAGCCAGTGGAGAAAGCTCCCAAATGAAAGATTGCAATAGATTATTGCTAATTGAATTCTGCTGGATATTAAGAGACTCCATATCCACACAAGACTAAATTGAATGAATGAATAGAATGGTCAATTAGGTTATAGCCCAAGAAGTAGGCTTCACACTTGTGTTTGTCATCAGACCAGGGACAGATCATTTACTAACAAATATAAATGGGCTCAATGTCCATACCTACTTTAATAATACAAATCAATGAATCATCAATATGCATAGGGAGGAAATGTCTGTCTGTAGCTGGCTTGCCTGTTAATGATGCACAGATAATTCCAGACCTCTACTACAATTGTATGACTACAACTGGTGCCCTTGACACTTCCACTGGCTATAAAAATGCTAGACCTGAGGCTGGAGTGTGTAAAGCGCTTATCTTACACTTGACTGGTTTTTGTTCAAACATCAGCATCCCAGTTGGTGCCCAGAGTCCATCAGGAATGGTTCCTGAATGCAGAGACAAAAGTTATCCCTGATCACTTCTGGATGTGACCCCCAAATAAAACAAACAATCCCTCTCCCCCCCAAATGCCATATCTATGAAGATAGCAGATTCTGGTCACACTAAGGTATTTGAGACCCAGTTTTCTATGATACAGGGAATAGGGGTACTTCATGTTCTGGATGCTTTGTGCACTGTAAATAATAAACTGCTTCTCTCTGTTCTTGCTGATTAAGTCTTGCTTATTTTTGGCACCTATACATTTTTGCTTGCTGACCACCCTCTGAAAGGCTGGAGTATTTCATGACAACAAAAGTTAGCATTTCTAGTATATGCAACTCTGATAGAAGTACTATATATAGGAGGAAGAAGACATAAACACAAAAGTAAAGACAGGAATAAATGAAACTAAAAATGAAACAATATGTAACTAAACATAAATGAATACATCTTGTAGGTCTTTCAATACCTAGTTTTCCTTGTGTTACTTTTTATGACAGATTAACCTTTCAAAGACTTGATCCAATTTTACCATTAAGTTAGTAGGCAGAAAATTTTCATAATTTACTTTAATTATCCTTTTAAGGTTCATGAGATCAGTAGTGATAACTTCTTTTTGTGTCTTCTTTCTTTTTAATCGTCTGGACATCTACCATTTTCATTTAAAAATAATAGTTTATGAAGCTGAAAACTGAAGTGACTCATAATTCAACAACTCTACACTGACATATATAGAAGATATATGTTCAACATCATAACACCAATTTATAATAGCAAAAATCTGGAAATAATTCAAATGACCACAACAGTATAACAATATGTGATTTATAATCATTCAATAGAAAAAGTAACTGGCAGTAAAAATTAAAAATACTGTGAAGGGGTCTGGAATATATGGGAGGGGTTAAGGTGAGCGTTAAAGTCCATACTTTATATGGACCTAAATTTACTCCCAGTCCCTGGTACCACAAGGTTCTTCAATTATCACAGAGTGTGTGGCCCTTGAGGCCCTCAAGTACCACCATGGTATCTCAGGGACCATGAAACACTGCAGCATCCCAAACACTAGCATTAAGTTGTCCAGACTATTTGGCTAGGAAATAACCCCAGACTCTCCAAGTATTGTTTAGGAGTTACTTTAAACAAGAAAAACCATAATTATGAATAAAAAAGGAAAATTCCAACAGATTTGGATTTATATTATAAGGTTCAATATGTGTATAACTAAACAACACATCGTTTAGTAATATATTATATATTACATAATATTTGTGTGATGCAAAAATATATTTGTGTGATGCAACTTAAAAGCAAGGTAACACAAAATTTAAGTAAAGGACTATTAATGATTATACAGAAAGTGGTATTAAAAAGAACACACAATAGCTACAATTATGCTACTAGCATTTTTTTTAGTTTTTGAGATGATTTTATATTAACTGTATTATTAATATCATTTTTCTTATTTGGGTCTCAACATTCATTTTTAAAAGGTATTTAATTTGATAGTGGTACCATGGTATGATGTGATGTTTTGCTTTCAATGTAATTAGCACTTGATTTACTTCAACATTTATGGATAAATCAAAGATTGATGAAGTTGCCTCACATAAAAGCTACTTTTTGAATTATGCCTTCTACTGTCTCTTTTTATTTTTTTAAGAAAGATTTCAGTGGGCCATGAGGTTAGAAATGAGCACAAAACATCAATGTAGCCATTAGAGAAGAAACTGAAATGATATAGCTTGAAAGAAAAAAAGGAGTTGAGTCATTCCCAGGAGAATGATTAACCACAAGCTTTCAAGGACGCAATTTCTTCCTCCTTAATCTGTCAATTTCACAGTCATCCATTAAAAAGTCAAAATGTCTGTGTTCAGCAAGTCCTTCAATACAGGTGTGCAGAAAGCAGCACCTGTAATGTGGAGGATGTTTACTTTGCAAGAATTTTGTCCTTGGTACTGCTGTTTGTGCCCCTGGAAAGAGCCTTTGATCAAATTCACTCAGGTGCTGACTTGTCTTAAGTCTGCTATTCAAATCAGTCATGTTTTCTAGACCACACACATTTAAGGAAACTGTCTTGAACACACTTATTGAAGCATACAAAAGTAGCACCCAATAAACCAGGAACGTTTCATTTGTAATGTACTTCAAGTGTTCATTCAAATGTACTATATCCTATTCTTCTTTGTATCCCTATGTCCTCATTACTAATTACTATTTAGCCCTCACAAAGGCAAAATAAAGTCTTCTCTCTGGTACCAATCCAGTTAAACTCAATGCTGGATTTATTGGTAGGTGGGTAAAAGATTTGGATCCTGGTCTTAAGTACCACCAACTCACAATGTGACCTAAAGCAAATCACTGTATTTTTTTCATTTTTTAAATTTTTTCCATCACACCATTTATTATGCATTCATGATTTACTGTATATACTTGAGTATAAGCTAACCCAATGTAAGCCAACCCCACTAATTTTACCCTAAAACTGGGAAAGCTTAGTGACTCAAGTATAAGCCAAGGTGTAAAATTCAGCAGCCACTGGTAAATTTCAAAAATAAAAATATATAGCCGAAACAATTACAATAATTGAGGAATCGGTGGGTTAAATGTTTTCAATATTTATTGCTAAAGAGAAACTGTAAACTAGCAATAATAACTTTAAAACTTTAAATAAAGTACAGAAAACTCTAGCTCAGGGGTCTTCAAACTGCCCACAGAGGAGTCTGATCCAGCCCGCCAGCAGTGAGCGCTGTTTGGTTGCCAAGATACCTGCCAGCATATACACTCAGTGTCACGGTTTCTCAGGGATGATGTCAACCGCCTCCGAATGTTGTGTGCTGGGAGGGTGGGCGTGAGGGCGGTGTTGTGAGGGACACTGATGCACCCTTGGCCTGGCACTTGGCGCACACATTGCTGATGACGTCACTGGAGGGCGCCGAGGAGTACCACATGTGGGTGACTATATGATGTAAAAAGGCACCTGCTCCACCCCAGGCAACGTGGTGTCTGTGTGCTGTGCCTGCCTATCAGTGAGGTTTTCCTCCACTCCCTCCACTGCCAAAGGTCAGTCAAAAGTGCCATAGAAATAAATTTTTGCCAGATGGGGGGTTCTGCCCGATTGGGCTGTGGGTGACTCATATGAAAATTCCCCTTTGGGGGTGGTGAGGCGTTCAGTGCTGAAATCAAAGTTAGGGGGTGGGCGGTGGTTTGGAGGGTAGGGGTTCTGTGCTGAATTGCCCATGTGGAAAATTAGTGGTTTGATGCTGAAGCATTTTAAAGGGGTTACATTGAAAATTTTATATGCATTTTGCAATTCCTTTTCAGTGTTCATATGCTGATTCCAAACATATCAATTTGGGCATTATATAGGGAGATATAACTGAACTATCAGGGACTGAGCTGGTCTGCTTAGAAAAGCCTGCAAGGGATAAGTGTTCACATCAGAGACTAATGGGGGTTAATACACTGTATGTATATATACACACATATTTGTATTTCACTAATATCAGTTTGGAATCCCTAGAAAACAATGATGTCAAGAAAAAGAAAAACTGACGTCAAAGAACAGTGGACTTACGATTACTTTTTTTTTTTAATTTTTTTTTTTTTTTTTTTGGTTTTTGGGTCACACCTGGCAGTGCTCAGGGGTTATTCCTGGCTCCAGGCTCAGAAATTGCTCCTGGCAGGCACAGGGGACCATATGGGGCGCCGGGATTCGAACCGATGACCTCCTGCATGAAAGGCAAACGCAAACGCCTTACCTCCATGCTATCTCTCCGGCCCCTACGATTACTTTTTTATGCGGTACAAAGAAAAAGCTGTGTGTCTGATATGCCAGAATATAGTTGCTGTGTTCAAAGAATACAATTTGCGACGCCACTATCAAACTCAACATAAAGATAAATATGATTGTTTGGTTAGAGAAGTGAGAAAAGATAAAATATTACAACTGAAACATACACTGATGACTCAGCAAAATACTTTTGTGAAGCAGAAGCAGTTAAATACTTCCTCACTGTGGGCAAATTTTCAAGTTGCCAAGCTAATAGCGCGCAATGGCAAACCATTTGTGGAAGGAGAATTTGTTAAAAATGCCTTATTTCTGTTGCCAAAGAGATGTGTCCAGAGAAGGCCGATTTATTTAGTACAGTGAGCCTTTCAGGAGTCACAATGACATGAAGGATTAAAGAAATGGGAGAAAATTTGCTGCATCATTTGCAAAACTCTGCAAAGAAACTTTGCTATTTTTCCTTGGCACTTGACGAAAGCAATGATGTTCGTGATTCTTCCCAACTTCTCATTTATATGCGTGGGACAAATGAGTATTTTGAAGTCACAGAAGAGCTTGCTGTACTGTAAAGTATCAAAGGTACAACCACAGGAGTGGATTTGAAAAGGTTTGCCAAACTGTGAATGGTTTGGAGCTGGACTGGGTTAAACTAGTCAGTGTAACAACTGATGGTGCTCCTAGCATGGTGGAGTCTAAGAGAGGAGTAATTGCTCACATTACACAAGAGATGGACAAACACAACCATCCTCATCCAATTGCCATACACTGCCTCATCCACCAACAAGCACTGTGTTGTAAATCACTGAAGTGGGACTCTGTTATGAAAATTGTGGTATCTTGTGTTAATTACATTAGAACTCATGCACTAAACCACAGACAATTTCAGGAATTTCTATCTGAGGTAAATGTTGCCCATGAAGATGTTCTGTACCACACAGAAGTCCATTGGCTGAGTAGAGGGAGAGTTTTGAAACGTTTCTATGACTTACTTCCGCAGATTACAGCTTTTCTACTTTCAAAAAAACCAAGAAGTACCAGAGCTCAATGATGCAGAATGGAAATGGCACCTTGCCTTTCTGACAGATATAACAGAGCTACTCAACAGTTTCAATCTGCAACTTCAAGGCAAGGGGAAGCTCATCTGTGATATGGCATCGCATGTGAAAGCATTTGAAGTAAAATTAGGCCTTCTCATCAAACAAGTGCAGGATGAAAATTTCAGTCATCTCTCAACAACTCAAAACCTGTCAGCGGACAAACCATTGGTTGCATTCCCAAAGGAAACATGTCTGGCTTCACTAGAATTGTTGCGAAAGGAGTTTCAATTTAGATTCAAAGAGCATCATCTCCATGAACAGGACATACAGCTTTTTCGTAACCCATTTTCTGTTGAGATTGAAAATGTCCTTACAATTTACCAAATGGAACTGACTGGAACTACAGAATTGTGACTCTCTGAAAGACGCATTTTAGTCAAGTAACCTTTTGAATTTCTATGCATCTCTCCCCTATGAGACATATCCAAATATCAGAAACCATGCACTCAAATGGTAACCATCTTTGGTAGCACTTATGCCTGTGAACAGACTTTTTCAAGAATGAAACATCTGAAATCTCCAACCAGATTAAGATTAACTGATGCCCACTTGCATCACCTGTAACGGCTGGCAGTGACAAATATGGAACCGGACATTGACTATCTCATTAGCCAAAAGCAGGCCCACAGTTCCCATTGAAATACTGGTGCGTGATCTGTTTATTTATAAATGGTTTTCATTTTATTTATATAAGATATGTGCAGTGTGAGTAGGAATTAGTAGCTCATATAGTCTGGCCCTCCAGCTCTCTAAGGGACCGCAATCCGGCCCCCACTTTAAAAAGTTTGAAGACCCCTGCTCTAGCTTAACAGGTAATCAAGCTAAATCACAAAGGTTAAAATCTTTCAAAACTGGATTCCTCCTCCTCCTCATCTGTATGTCCAAACAGAGCTTCAGCTGTATGTGATGTGAGGGCATCAGCATAGACATTGTCATCACCACTGAGCTCGCAGATATCATCATCACTGCTGTGAGTCTCATACTAAGTGCAGAATATTGTAGGTCAAATAGTTCAGTGGCATACAGTTCAGTTCAGCCGCCTACCTCTTCAGCTCAGCTGAGACTTGTGGACTGAGCTTAAACACTGCCCCCTTCAGCAGATGGCAGAAGACGACTAGAGACTACATGCCTTCGATTCAGTGTGTGTGTGCCGAATAAAATAACCTGTGTGATCCGACTATAAGCCAAATTTGGAGTTTTGGGCACAAAGAACTCGGCTTATCTCAAGTATATAGGTATATAGAAATGTATGAAGATTATACAATTGTACATTTATTTCCATTGCTTTTGGGTATTCATCTAATAGGTTAGATCTTTAAACAGGAAATGAGATGATTTTTAAATTTTAAAAGTAGTATGTGTGTGTAGGGGCTGGAAGGGTGGTGCAAATGGTAGGGTGTTTGCCTTGCATGAGCTAACCTAGGATAGACCACAGTTCAATCCCCAGGCATCCCACATGATCCCCCAAGCCAGGAGCAATTACTGGGTGCATAGCCAGGAGTAACCCCTAAGTGTCACTGGGTGTGGCCTCCCCACAAAGAAAATATAGTATGTGTATATATATATAAATTATCATTTTTAATAAAATCTTTAAGCATCATGATTACAAGCATGATTTTAGTTGGGTTTCAGTCATAAACAGAACACCCCCTTCAACATTCCCACCACCAGTGTCCCCCTCTATTTCCATTTCTCAATTTTACCATCTTCTTAATGAAGCTACTCAATTTACTTATCATAATAGTGTTCCTCTTCCAACTCTAATAATCTAAGATTTAATGTGTTGAATCCTGCTTATTCCATCGGTTCCCACTAACAGTCAACAAACATGTTAAGGTACCATAGTAGGTACTGTGTTAGTAACACTACTACTAACACAGTAGTACTAGTACAGTGTGGAGTACAGTGGATAGTAATACAAAAAGATTGAACAAACTTCCTCTGTTCAAAGAGCACACAGAGTTCCAAAAAAAGCATGGACAATGCAAAGAATCTAGAGAGTCAATGAAAATTTGAAAAATAAAAGTGGAAAGATTTATATCACTTGACTAACAAGTAATAAAGCTACAACAATTAAAACTGTGTGGCATTAGTTTAAGAATACCAGTGGAAGGTTCAGAGAGATAGTACAGAGGATAAGGTGCTTGTATAACTTGTGGCTGATGCAAATTTCATCCCCAGCACTGAATACTGTGTCCTGAGCACTGCCAGAAGTTATTCAGGATCAGCCAAGACTTCAAGCAATGCTGAGGGTAGCCCCCCAAACATACAAACAAAAAAGGATACCAGGTATCAGCAGATGTATGTATAAAAAAGACAAAACAACAGAAAAGAATTCAAAAACAACTTTACTGGTTGAAGTTCAACAAAGATGCAAAGTAAATTTAATGAGTGAGAAGCAGTCTTTCCAAAAATTGTTGCTGGAAAAACTAGGTAATTATATGCTTACAATAATAACACTAACAAAGACGAAAAACCTTTTCAATCCTCAACTTCTTACCATATAACCAAATTAACTCAAAATGGGTGATAGGGATCAAATTAAGAGGTAGCTAAAGTTAGGACAGCTTGCAGATATACCAAAGACTAAAACAACTCTCTAAAAAATACTTATAGAAGCAAATCAAGATAAAAGAAAAGTCAACAAAACTATGCATGGGGAAAAAAAGGCATCATTAAAGAGGAAATAAATCCAGAAGCAAAGAAAAGAAAATCTGAAACTTAAAATTACGGTAGTGAAAACTTCACATAATTTCCTAGGCTTCGGCTTAGGGATCGAGCAAAAATATGGAGCACATGATACAGAACACACCAACACTGATGGAACAGAACTGCTAGAATCATAAAGACTCTATCCTAGGCCTTGTCCTAGGACCTGTGCAAATACCAAGATTGCTAGCTACAGTGGCCTGATTTTCTCATCCACAACCGAGAAGAAAGTTTCCTGACACCACAAAAAAAATCCCTGGGGAAAAAAAAATCCCTGGGATATGGCAACGAGTATGTATAGAGCCAGTGGTTGTTCCCATGACAATATGCTTCAAGAGTGGAGAAACCCTGAATCTCTTAGGCCACGGGAATTTCCTTCCTTCCCCAATACTTACTGTGCCTATGCAAAAAAAAGTGGGGGGAACACCAAACCCTGCCACTCAAGCATTCCTTTTTCTTGTTTTGTTTTGTTTGTTTTTGATATTATTTTCCTCCTTCTTTTTCTTCCACTTTTTTCTTTCTCTTTCACTCTTGTGGATATTATTTGGTGATTTTTTTTAGTAGTTGATACCAAATTTTTCTTCTTTTTTCCTTAACCTTTTTACCTCCGACAGAAGAGCATAACTTGAATCATTCAGCCTCATAAATTGAGGGGGGAAAACGATGATACCAGGACCAGTCATATGAATATGTAGTGCGAATAAAAAATGACCAGACTGGAACACCAAACCCAAAGTCAATGACAGAATAGATACCCAATCTACAACAAGCTGTAAAGTAGAGACCAGTTACACTAGTATTCTGGGGGGGTGGGGGGGGGAAGGAGGGAGATATGGGAAACATGCTGGGAACAGGAGTGGAGGGAGGACAACATTGGTGGTGGGAATGCCCTTCATTCATTGTCACTATGTACCGTAAATAATTCTGTGTAATGCACTTCAGTCACAATAAAAAATAATTAAAATAAAAAAAAGAAGTTTTGTGATTGGTAGTATAGCAATGAGGGCAATTTCAAAGCATACCACTGACCTGGGTTCAATTCATGGTATCCAATATGATCCCTGAGCTTTGCCAAGAGTGAATCCCGAGTTCAGAGCCAGGAGCAACTCTTGAGCACTGCTGGGTGTGGCCCCAAAACAAAATAAAAAGAAAACAAAAACAAAAAAAGAAAATATTCATTATTAAAAAAAAAAAAAAACAGCAAACCTGACCATGGGCATGTCCCACAGACACAGACATGTCAGCTCATGGGCCAATTCCATAGACACATTTTGTTTTCCAAAGAGGTGAAAGCCAAGCCACAAGATATCATAGGTACACTAAACTCACAGCTGAAAACTTTAGGACACCCTCATAAAGGGACTGAGCCAAGTTCTTCCCTACCAAAACCTCAGCAGCTGCACCCAAATGCCACATTTGCTGCTACACCAATGGTCCAGCTTCATGGCTTTGCCGCTCCTCACTGCTGAAACATTGAACCAACAAAACCCCCAAGTACACCAATTTGGGGGCTGAAAACTCTAGGATCTTCTCAGATGAAGGATGCACAGCCTCCCTCCATCCCACATCCACTGCCCCTGGGTATTTCTGGAAGCTCCTACAACCACAGTCACATTCCATAGCCACTATCATTTAATTGGGGAAGGTCATGATGTCACACCCGGCAACGCTCAAGGGTTACTCCTGGCTCTGCATTCAGAAATCGCCCCTCGCAGGCTTGTGGGACCATATGGGATACCAGGAATTGAACCACTGTCCACCCTGGGTCAGTCGCGTGTAAGGCAAAAGCCCTACTGCTGTGCTATAGCTCAGGCCCCAGTCAACACCATTTCAACTCATTGGCCCAGCTCCATAGATCCTGGAATTCCTGAGGTCATGTGACACCTCCAAATTATTCAATATTGACACCACAGTAGGAACACACCAAATTAGATGTAAAAGTAGCATAGAAGCCACCTAAACTCAAACAAATAAAACTATTAACACAGAATGTACAACTAGCAACAACTTAGTCAACCTTCAGGCAATGATTTAATGACCCCCATTGGGAGATATAATAATTTTCACAAATTTTCTTTTACTAATTTTTTTCTTTTGATAATTTCATTACCATGTAGTTAACAAGCAATATAAAATAGATTATTTTGTGCCTACCAAGGGGGCAGACTTGGAAGTGGGCAGAAAACTGAAACAATGTGGAGAAAATTTTACACTGGTGGTAGGATTGGTAGTGGAACATTAAATGTCAATAACAACTGTATTGTAACTATGTATACCACAGAATTTAATTTAAAGTTAATTTTTTAATTTTTAAAATTTAAAGTTAATTTTAAAATTGACTATTTTAAAATTTAAAAATATACAAATTTTAAAAAATCACATTTGAAGATAGTACAATAAAATCAAGTCTTGGGGCCAGAGCAATAGCACAGTGGGAAGGAATTTGCCTTGCACATGGTCAACCCAGGTTCATTCCCTGGAATCCTATATGGTCCCTCATGCCTGCCAGGCATGATTTCTGAGTGCAGAGCCAGGCATAACCCTTGAGTGTCACTGGGTGTGGCCCCAAAATAAACAAACAAGCAAACAAACAAAATCAAGTCTTGTTGGAATTATGTTTGTGAAAAATCATTAACAGTACTGTAAATCACATAATCTCAATCAATTAAAATAAACTATAACTGAAAGTAGAAAAATTAAATTAACTTAAAAATAAATGGTATTTCAATACTAAAAAATAATGTATTGTGTGGAATAGGAAAAAAATATTGAAGAAAACAAGTAGAGTCTAAGAGATCCCTGGAGCAACACCAAGACCAACAAACTCTTTCTCTTTTTTTTTTTTTTTTTTTTTTTGGTTTTTGGGTCACACCCGGCGGTGCTCAGGGGTTACTCCTGGCTGTCTGCTCAGAAATAGCTCCTGGCAGGCACAGGGGACCAAATGGGACACCAGGATTCGAACCAACCACCTTTGGTCCTGGATTGGCTGCTTGCAAGGCAAACACCTCTGTGCTATCTATCTCTCCTGGGCCCTCAACAAACTCTCTTAGGACTCTTAAAATGTAGGAAGAAAGGGGCAAAGAGAACATCTGAAGAAATCATGACTTAAAACTTTTTTATTTTAATCAAAAACATGAATATGAATATTCAAGAAACTCCATGAATTCCAATTAATTCTTTTGAATTAAGACATCCGTGTGGAGACATTTTCATATTCATACTTTCAGACAATGAGAAAATCTTAAAATTTACAAGATAGAAATAATTTGCACACATAATGAATTATTAATAAGATCATCAATAATTTTCTTATCAGAAATTTTAGGAAAAAAAGGGCTTAAATATTCAAAGCAATAAATGAAGAAAACTATAAACTAAGGACACTATATTCAACAAAATTATCCTTCAAAGTTAGGGATAAAATAAGTAATTACAGGGACTAGAGTGGTGGCATAAACAGTAAGGCATCTGCCTTGCATGCACTAGCCTAGGAGGGACTGTGGTTCGATCCCCCCAGCCCCAGCGTCCTATATGGTCCTCCAAGCCAGGAGCAATTTCTGAACACATAGCCAGGAGTAACCTCTGAGTGTCACCAGTTGTGACCCAAAAAACAAAAAACAAAAAATCATTTCAGAGGCTGGAAAAATAGTAAATCAGATAGGATACAAGCACATCAGGTACAGTAAGTGCAGCATGTAGGGTGCTTTCCTTGCACAGGAGCCAATCAAGGTTGGATCCTTGAAGCTACATAAGGTCTCCACAAGCACCACCAGGTATAACTTCTGAGCACCACTGGGTGTGGCATGAATAAACAAAAATAAATAAATCACTTCATGATAAACAAAAGTTAGAGATGTTTGTTACCACAAAACCTATCAGACAGTAATGTTCAAGGGAAACTGGTAGGGTGAAATGAAAGGATAGCACCCAATAACTTGAAACCATATGAAAAAATACAGATTATTTTTGTTGTTGTTGTTATTGTTCTTGTTTTGGTCACACCAAACAGTGCTTAGGGATTATTTCTGGTTCTTAGTTCATAAATCACTCCTGATGGACTCAGGGGATCATATGGGAAGCGAAGATCAAACCCGGGTTGTTCACATACAAGGCAAATATCCTCTGAATGATCTCTCTGGCCCTGGAAATATATATATTTTTAGTAAGGTAAGTACATGGGCAATTATAGAAGCCAGTATAATCCAAAATTCTGGACTATTAAAACTCATGCATGGGCCAGAGCGATAGCTCAGTGATTGAGTATTTGCCTTGCACATGGCTGATCCAGGATGGACCTCGGTTCGATCCCCCGTGTCCTGTATAGTCCCTCAAGCCAGGAGCGATTTATGAGCGCAAAATAAGGAGTAACCCCCAAGCATCACCGGGTGTGGCCCAAAAACAAAAACAAAAAATCATGCATTATAGAAATGTTAGTGTGTAACCTCAAAATTTATTTTCTACATCTTTTAAAGAACTAATACCCTTAAAAGAATTACTGTTTTCTATTCTTAGATACACAATGTATAAAGATATCATTTGTGACAACTTAAAGAGGAGGATGCAGATGCCAAGTAGCAGCATTTTTTGGTGCTATTAGCATAAAGCTGGGATAAATTCAAATTAGAGTACTATAACTTTAGGATACCAAGTGTAATCCCCATGGTAACCACAAGAAAAATAACTATAGAATATATGCCACACACACACACACACAAAAGAATATATACCACAAGTAATTGTTTTAAGGAAAGTTACACATTTTTCTACATATTCACTACCAAAAAGACCCACAAAATATAAGAAAGCAGTAATGCAAGATGAAGAACAAATAACAAAGTGACAGAAGAGAATCTGCTAAATGTAGTAATTACTTTAATTTAAATGGATTAAGGTCTTAAATCAGAAGACAAAGATTGATAGAATGTCAATCTTAGCTTTGGGTTATGAATAAAAGATGCAGGCAAATGAAATAAAATGAAAGTGAGGATATTCGTATTGGTTCTACAAAAAATTATAAGCAGGACTATAAAAATATTGAGAGCAATTTATATCTCAAGTTGAATAAGCTATTTGAAATGAACAGAGCTAAGATTAAATTAAGAAGAAGTAATCAAAAATCCCTAAAACTAAGGAGATTAATTTAGTAATAAAAATAATCTCCTAGTAAAGAAAAGTCCTATGTCCAACAACTTTACTGATGAATCATACCAAACATTTACAGAAGAATTTATACCACTCCTTCTGAACTTTCCCAAAAAATAAAAAATAAAGAGGAGAGAATTCATCCTAGTAATTGTATGAGACCAAAATTAATCCAATACCAAAGTTAGACAAAGACACTAAGAAAATAGATCAATATCTTTTGTGAGTACATACAAAATTTCTCAAAATACAAGCAAACAAAATTCAGCAGCAGGATTCAGAAAGTAAAGGGCCTGAGGCACTGATCTTATACCCAACCAACTGATTCAATCCTTGGAATCACATCAGGAATATGATTTCCTGAGCATCTCCATAGGTGAACCTGGAGCACAGAGTCAGGAGAAAGTCCTAAGCACTACTGAGTGTAATCTTCAAATCCAAATCCTGTCCTCCAAAAGAGTTCTGCAACTTATCAAAAGGATTAAGTACTGTAATTTAACAGCACTCATTCTTTGAAAGGACAGTAATATCACATTAACAATGACCCAAAAAATAAATTAACTCAATTAATATGGCAAGAGAATTTGACAAACTCAATATATTTTAATAATCAAAATCTCAAAATAGGGGATGAGGATAAAAGAAAAAGCTCAAAATACTTGGAATGGAAGAAAATTTTATTTTTTGGTTTTTGGGCCACACCCGGTGACGCTCAGGGGTTACTCCTGGCTATGCACTCAGAAGTCGCTCCTGGCTTGGGGGACCCTATGGGATGCCGGGGGATCGAACCGTGGTCGATCCTAGGCTAGCGCAGGCAAGGCAGGCACCTTACCTCTAGCGCCACCGCACCGACCCGGAATGGAAGAAAATTTCTTACATATCATAAAACCAATATAGGAAAAACCCCACTGGATATTATATTATTTGTGAAAGACAAAGTTTTCACACTAACATTAAAAATAATGCCACTTTCACCACTTCTTGTGAACACAATTCTAGAAGTTATAAGAGTAAGGCAGGAGAAAGAAAGAAAAGAGACTCAGATTAGAATAAAATTATCTACTTTCAGATATACTTACTTTGCATTCTTCTCTTCCTAGTTTGATCCCCTGAGAACTGAAAGAAGCAAACCCCAAGCTGAGACTAAGAAATAGTACCCAAGAACCACCAGCTTTGTCTCCAACAAAAAACAGTAATGTTATTATAAAATAGCAACAAGGAATCTGAAAAGAAAATAACAAAACAATCTCTTTTATAATAGCACAAAAATTACATTAGAATTAATTTAACTCAGAGTGCTACAATGAAAATTATAAAACATTGCTCAAAGAAATTTAATAAGACATTTATAAATGAAAACAAGTCCCCTGTTCATGCACTGGCAGGTAATATTGTTATAACTATCCTAAATAGTACTGAATGCAATATCTATTGTTACCCTCCCCCCAATTTCCTGCTTACCTCACCTAGAGAGGGAGGCCCTCTCATAGCTGAAAGGGGCTGTGGTTGGTAATTTAAGGGGTTGCCTGGGGGTAGAGTGACACAGAGGATCATGGAGATGAGAGGCTCAGATAGAAGAAGCAAGGAGAGAGAGATAAGAGACAGCAGAGCCTATCTAGCTGTTTAGCTTAGAAGCCACACATGGTGGTTGGGGCCTTATAATAAAGCTTCATGACTCCTGAAATCTGACTGTGGTGGGTGGGTCATTTCCTCCATGTCACCCTGATACCTACAGACCTGCTAGGCCAGAGGGGCTGCAGGCACAATCCATCCACTCCATGAACATCCAGGACTTAATCATTAATATTTAATATGAAAATCTATCACAATTCCAATGATCCCTTTTGAGGGTAAAATTTAATAAGAAAATCCATATGCAATGTCCAGGGATTCTAAATAGCTCAAACATTTTTAGAAAAGTAGAGTAAAATTGAAGGGTTCACACTTCCTGATTTCAAATTTTACTGTCTCATCAAAATACTGTTGTATAAGCATAAACAGGCATATAAACTAGTGAAACAGAAGAGAAAATATAAACTCTTTAATAAGTTTAAATGATTTTTAATAAGAATCCAGGCCCATTAACTGGAAAAAGCATAGTCTTCAACAAATAGTTCTGGGAAAACTGAGTATCCATAGCAGAAGACTGAAGTTGGGGGCTGGAGCAATAACACAGCAAGGAGGGCATTTGCCTTGTTTGCGGCTAATTCAGGTTTAATCCCCAGAATCCTATATGGTCCCCCTGAGCCTTTCAGGAGTAATTTCTGAGTACAGATTCAGGAATCACCCCTGAGCTCCTCCAGATGTGGTCCAACACACCACCACCACCACCACCACCACCACCACCCCGAAAAAAAAGAAAGGAAAAAAAAGAAAAGAAAAAACTGAAGTGGAACTCTTACTCAATACCATGTATAAAAATTAACTCAAGGGGCCAGCGAGGTGGCGCTAAAGGTAAGGTGTCTGCCTTGCAAGCGCTAGCCAAGGAAAGACTGCGGTTCTATCCCCTGGTGTCCCATGTGGTTCCCCCAAGCAGGGGCGATTTCTGAGCGCTTAGCCAGGAGTAACCCCTGAGCATCAAATGGGTGTGGCCCCCCAAAAAATAACTCAAAATGTATTGAAGTCTTAAATGTAAGACTCAAACTATTCAATTAAAACACAAAAACTTCATGACAAACTATTTAGCAATGATATTTAAGATATGACACTAAAGGGGCCGGAGAGATAGCATGGAGGTAGGGCATTTGCCTTGCGTGCAGAAGGACTGTGGTTCGAGTCCCGGAATCCCATATGGTCCCCCGAGCTTGCCAGGAGTGATTTCTGAGTATAAAGCCAGGAGTAACCCCTGAGCGCTACTGGGTATGACCCCCCCAAAAAAGATATGACACTAAAAAGACATAAAACAATAATAACTACAAAAACTAAATTTTATAAAAAAAATTTAACTAAAAAGTAATTTTATACATTAAAGAGACAGTACAAAAGTGTAAAAAGGCAACCCACAAATTTGTACAAATTTTATGTTTTATAAGACTATCACTGTACTGTATTAAAAACTCAAACTAAACAGCAAAAAATCCAATTTAAACGTCACCAAAGAGCCTAAGTAGGCATTTCCCCAAAGAAAATACACAAATGACCTATAAGTACATGTAAAGATAGATGTTCAGCATCACAAATCATCCAGGGCATGCAAATTCAAATTATAAATCAAAACAATTCACACTCATTAGGATTGTTACTACTTTAAAAAGAGCAGAATACTTTCTTTGTGGTTCTAGAAGGTCTGTTCCCTCAGTGTCATTTTAATCTGTCTTCTGTGGTTGGTGGTCTTGGTCTTTGCGTTGATCCTAGGATAGAACCTAGGATAGCATCTTTCGTTGTGTTTCCAGAAGACCTATTCCATTGCAATTGTCTCAATCAGACTTTTGGACCTGGATATCATGGTTGTTGTGCAGGTCGTAGCTCAAACCCTAGACTAGGGCTTTTTTATTGAACCACAAAGGAAGACTTCATCATAAGTTCCACTCCTGGACCTGTTCAGATACTGAGATCTCCAGAAACAGAGGTCTGATTTTGTCACCTAGGACGGAGCAGAAGTCTTCCAAACACCATGAAAGCATCAAGAAGAGAGTAAATGAACCTGAAAGGAGTCTATAGTTAATCCTGTAACAATATACTCCAAGAGTGGAGAAATCCTGTATCTCTTAGGCCAAGAGAATTCCTTTTCAAATGACCCCAATATTTACTGTGCCTGTGCAGGAAGGGGGAAAAAAGCAAAAAGCACAAAACATTTTTTTATTTTATTTATTTATTTATTTATTTGTATTTACCTATCTACTTTTTGTCAATTTCTTTGTTTTGGTGTGGTTATTAAAGTTGTTGTCTCCATTTATATTTATTTTCTTCTTTTCTTTTCTTACTTTATGTGCTCTGCCATGTTTTTATCTCAAGACCATGGCTTTTTTGTGGTGCTTATCTTTATTGTTGGAGTGCTCACTGGATATTTTATTTGACACTTCTTTTTGTACTGTTGGGGTATTTCACCTTCTTTTTCCCCTTCATCTCTCAAACCGATATGAGAACCTCTAGAAGGATTCTGCCCATTTTCGGCGTATTTGATTTTTTCCCCATTTTATTACTTTTCTCTTCTTCAAACAAAACCACATAACTTGAACTATCTAGTCCTGCCTCCCAGTTAAAGGGGGAAATAAGGGAGGTACCAAGACCAAACAGGTGTAAGACTACTAAGTAGTAAGCTAGGTACAGAGGGGACCACATATTCTAGCAGCCCCTGGAGTGAAGGAAGAGGATATGGGAGGTAGGATGGGAACGGAGGTGTAGGAAGGATAAATAGGTGATGGGAATTTATGTAATTATGTACCTAAAATATTATTGTCAACAATAAAATAATAAATAATAATAATAAAATAAAAATTATATTAAAAAAAAGAGCAAGAATACAAGTGGCCAGAAAGATTAGCAGGCACCCACATGGATCATTCCTGATCCATCCAGGAATGATTACTGAGCACAGAACACAGAGCAAGGAGTAAGCTCTGAGTACAGCCAGCTGTATGTACACACACAAACACACACACACACACACACACACACACACACACACACGAGTGCTGGCATAGATACAGAGAAATCTGACCCTTGCTCATTGCAAAGATGTAAATGGTACTACAGCTAAGGAATTAGTATCATAGATCCTCAAATATTAAAAATAGAATTACCATATAATATGGCCATCTCAGTTCTGGGCTTATACCCAAAAGGATTAAAGGTTCTGTCAGAAAGATATTTGTAAGTGCAGCCAATTGAGCCAACTATGCTCTTTGCCCTGTAAGCCCCATATGCAGTAGCTGAGATGGCAGCAGCCTTCCTGGTTAATGAAGTCACCTGTGGCTTGTATGGTCTGCAAAAAGAAACTTCGGAGACAAACCTTTGCCACAGACCTTCCTATCTACTCTCCTGCTGGCCCCAACCACAGGCTCCAAACAAGTATGCAGGGAGCCTTTAGAAAGCCCTTGGGCACAGTGGCAAGGGTTCACACTGGCCAAGTTATGATGTCCATCTGCACCCAACTGCAGAATAAGGAGCATATGATTGAGGCTTTGTGCCAGGTCAAGTTCAAGTTCCCTGGTGGCCAGGAGAAGCTCAAGTTCCCAGGTGGCTCTGAGAAGTTAAGCTTTATCAAGTTTAACGTGGATGAGTCTGAAGACACAATGACTGAAAAGCCCCTAATCTCAGATGACTGTGGGATCAAATAAACCCTGGGTCATGGGCCACTGGATATATAGTGATATCTGTACCCCTGAGAACCTCCAGGTGCCTCTCACTCAGTCCCACTCTCCACCTCACCATAATAAATCCTGTTCTTAACCAAATAAAAGAGAAAGATAGCTATTTGTACATCTATGTTCATAACAATTGAATAGCCTATCCAGGAAAGTCATCCAAATATCTATCAAAGATAAATTAGTAAACAAAATGTAGAATATTTATTCATGGAATATTATCCAGTCTTAGAAAGGAATAAAGTTCTCTATTCATGCTCAAACATGACTGAATCTTGAGGACATTATGCTAAATCAGTTAATTACAAATTTACTTTCAATAATTATAGTTGCATAATTTCTCTTCAATGTAGTGCTATAAGTTAAGGACATTGAGACAAAATAATTGATTGGTAGTTACCATTGGCTAGGAAAGGCAATGCTGAGTTATTTAATGAGGATAGGGGTTCAGTTTTGCAAGATGAAAATGTTCTAGAAGTGATTTATCTCAATATGAGTAGATTTTATTAACATGACTAAATTTAAATGACACAGTGTTCAATTTTATTACAACTAAAAACAAAATGAAGCAAAACAGTGACCATTGAGTTAGCTCATATAGAAGTTAAAAGTTCAAAAGTGGGTAAGGGCTGTCCAATATGGTTGTACCTGGTGTCAAGATTGGGCAGAGCACTGGGTTTGAAATCCAGTCCATACTGTTATTCATGCCCAGCAACTAAATTATAAAGAGGCAAGAGGAAGGAATGGATAAGTAAAGAAAGAATAAATTCACAATGAGAGAAGGGGGTGGGGAAAAGAGAGAAAGTAGGGAGGAAAGTGGGGGGAGTAGAGGAGAACGAGGAAATAAGAGAAAAATGAAGCAGGAGAAACAGGAGGAGGGAAGGGTTGAGGCGGTAAGAGAGAGGAAAAGTTCTACCCAAGGGAGTGAGTTTGTGAGGTGGTGAGAGAGAGGAAAAGTTCTACGCAAAGGAGTGAATTTGTTTTCAGGTGATTTTTTTTTTTTTGCCTTTTTTTGGTAGCCTTTATACTTTTTTTATAATATCTTTATTTAAACATCTTGATTACAAATATGATTGTGATTAGGTTTCAGTCATGTAAAGAACACCCCCTTCACCAGTGCAACATTCCCACCACCAATGTCCCAAATCTCCCTCCATCCCATCCCACCCCCACCTGTACTCTAGACAGGCTTTCCAGTTCCCTCATTCATTCACATGAGTATGGTAGTTTTCTGTGTAGTTATTTCTATAACTGCACTCACCACTCTTTGTGGTGAGCTTCATGAAGTGAGCTGGAAGTTCCAGCCCTCCTCTCATTATCTCTGAAGATTGTTGCAAAAATGACTTTTATTTTTCTTAAAACCCATAGACGAGTGAGAGTATTGTGTCTATCTCTCTCCCTCTGACTTATTTCACTCAGCATGATAGATTCCATGTACATCCATGTATAGGAAAATTTCATGACTTCATCTCTCCTGACGGCTGCATAATATCCCATTGTGTATATGTACCAGTTTCTTTAACCATTCATCTGTTGAAGGGCATCTTGGTTGTTTCCAGAGCCTGGCTATTGTGAATAGTGCTGCAATAAATATAGGTGTGAGGAAGGGAATTTTGTATTATATTCTTGTGTTCCTAGGGCATATCCCTAGGAGTGGAATCGCTGGGTCAAATGGGAGCTCAATTTCCAGATTTTGGAAGAATCTCCATATCGCTTTCCATAGAGGTTGGACGGCATTCCCACCAGCAGTGGATAAGAGTTCCTTTCTCTCCACATCCCCGCCAGCACTGATTGTTCTCGCTCTTTGTGATGTGTGCCAATCTCTGTGGTGTGAGATGGTATCTCATCGTTGTTTTGATTAGCCTTTATACTTTTAATAATTTTATTAAAGCTTTGTGATTTGCAAAGTTATTTATAATTAAGATTTAGGCATACAGTGTTCCAGCACCAATCCCATCACCACTGTCCACCTTCCTCCACCAATGTTCCCAGGTTCCCTCTTCTACCTCCCCCACTCCCAACCTGCCATCATAATAGGCGCTTCTTAAAGTTTGGTTATTAAAATTTTGGTCTCATAATTTCATTGTTGTTGACTCTGGGATTTGGATATTTAGCTCTGTCCTTCCTCCAAAATAGATGTTTTGTTTTTATAAAGCATCTAACTTTAGGAGACCTCATCACAATAGCTAAGAATCTGTATTTTTAGGGATGTGTTTCCCTTTCAAATGACAGTGTGTACAGGGGCCCTAAATCCTCTTCTGAAAGATAATATTGTAACAACTAGATTGCCTTTTACCTTTTTCTAATTCTCTCCCTAAACTGCTTCCAAAATAGCAAATAATGCAATGCTGGAAAAGTCCATCATTTCTCTCAGTTCAATGTGGTCTTCTTCTAAACAGAAATAACCCTGGAAGTAGTTAACACCTCAATATTAACATTTATTGAGCATTTTCTTTGTGCCGGGTACTAGTCCAAGCACTTTACACATATTATATCAATCCGGAAACATTCAAGATGATGTAAACACTGTGATTATCTTCAGTTTTATTGTACAAATGAGAAAGCAGAGACAGCGGTTAAAGAATAGTACAAGGTCACCTTGTTGTGAAGGAAAGCTCTGGAAATCCATGTTCGACTCTTCCTTCAATGACAGGCTTGGCCTTTCCCCATCAATAGACTTTACTTTCAGAATAGGAGTTAAAGGAATTAAATTGGAGCTGCCATTCTTGAGACCATGTCACTTCCCTGAAAGAAGCTGGAACCTGCTAATATTTACTAAGGGGGATAAGACAAAGGGTGGCTAAACAGGCCCAGCCCCCTTACAGGTAAGTATAACCCAAGGACTTTGCATTCCTGTCCCCTGCATTTCTTTCTATTTCTAACCCACACCATATTTCCTCACACTTCATTTGCTCATGTTGTCCCTCGCAACTGAGAAAACATAATAACTTGCATTGCTTTACCTGCAAGACAAACACATTCATCCAGACAGAAGTGAATTTTCGACCTCCCTGCAAAACCTTCTCTCATTTCTACCCTGTCAAATCGATTGTGTCCTAACCACATTACAGGACAATTTTCTCCTTTCTGTTGATTGTTTTCCATTTAGGGAAAAGACAACATCTTGTTAATGACCATTTCTTAAGTGATCATGGCTTTGCATACGTCATTTCATTCTGAACAGTTATAATGATATTTATTCTTGACCTTTTATTTTTGAAAATTATGAGAAAGCCTTTAGAGTAAATCTTCTTTGTAAAAAAAAAAAAAAGATGGATTCAACTTTAATCCAGATATGATTTCAACCCCTGTCAAAGGGGACAACTCAAATACACAGAAATTTATTCAGAATTATAATTCTCATATGCAAAACAGTAATATGCAAATAATTGGTGTGTAAGAAATGGTCAAGCTGCTTTGAAATGATTGTCTTAAATAATAAATAAATCTATAAACACAAATGAAGGCACAGTACTAAAAAATTCTAAACACTTTATCTTTAGAGACAAGTGAAGCAAATATACACAAGGTAAGAGAAGAGGTGAAGTTTGGATATCTGGTTAAACTAGAGCTTAAAGACTCATCCATCATTGAAGCAACAGTATACAGCTGGCTTGGATTACGGAGCATAAAGTGGCATACAGAAAAGGTATGAGGAGAATAAGGTGAAATGTTCAAACACCATTTTTGAGAAGCATAGACTTATTGCACACAGTTCTTGTTTTAACATTGTTGATATGTTTCTTTGGGATTTTATTTGAGAGGGACTACATGTGGCAGTGCTTGGGGCTTGCTCCCTCTGGTACACAGGTGATGTGCCAAACAGTGCCAGAAATCAAAGCCAAGCCCCTGCATACAAACTATGTACCCCAGCATTTGTGCTGTCTTCCTGCCTCCATTGCTATCTTTAGAAAAATATTAAGTGAGAGAGTAATAAGGGAGGAACTGAAGGTCAGAGGTTTAAAAGAAAATTGAGTAGGCTGGGAAAGTAGTTTATTGGGAGAGAACTTACCTTACATGACAAGGCTCTGGGTTTGATCCCCAGCACTGCAAAAGGAGAGGAAGAATGATGTTGGTTTTCACATGCAATACTTCTTTAAAAGTGCATATCTCTTATATCAAGACCATGGCGTTTTGGGTTTTTTTGTTTGTTTTCTTTTTTTTTTTTTTGTGGTGCTTATCATTATTGTTGGAGTTCTCACTGGATATTTGACACTTCTTTTTGTACTGTTGGGGTGTTTCACCTTCTTTTTCTCCTTCGTCTCTCAAACTGATGATGAGAGCCTCTAGAAGAATTCCGCTTATTTTCGGCGTATTAGACTTTTACCTCAGTTTATTACTTTTCTCTTCTTCAAACAAAACCACGTAACTTGAACTAGGTAGTCCTGCCCCCCAGTTAGAGGGGGAAATAAGGGAGGCACCAGGACCAAACAGGTGCAAGACTACTAAGTAGTAGGCTAGATACAGAAGGGACCACATATTCTAGCAACCCTGGGGGTGAGGGAAGAGGATATGGGAGGTAGGACAAAAAACGAAGGTGTAGGGAGGACAATTTGGTGATGGGAATCCCCCCTTATTTTATGTAAATATGTATCTAAAATATTATTGTCAACAATATGTAAGCCACTATGGTCAAAATAAAAATTATATTTAAAAAAGTGCATATCTGGGCTCGGAGAGATAGCACAGCGGCGTTTGCCTTGCAAGCAGCCAATCCAGGACCAAAGGTGGTTGGTTCGAATCCCGGTGTTCCATATGGTCCCCCATGCCTGCCAGGAGCTATTTCTGAGCAGACAGCCAGGAGTAACCCCTGAGCAATGTCGGGTGTGGCCCAAAAACCAAAAAAAAAAAAAAAAAGTGCATATCTAAGAAATGCCAGGTTGAGAAACTCTTCCACCAGGTTCTTTCTAAAAGTATTACATGAAGAGTGTGGCAAAGCTAGGTTCTCAAATGCTGAGAGTTTCTTGATTAGCTAATATTTATACAGTGTTTATATTAGGCTCCTGGTTTTATATATATATATAATTATATAACATACATTATCCAAGATCTGAACTTAAAACCCAATAGCAGAGTAGTGCTTGCTATTGAGTCCTCCTCAGTAGTTCTTTTTTTTTTTTTGGGGGGGGGGTTGGGTCACACCTAACAGTGCTCAGGGGTTACGCCTGGCTCTATGCTCAGAAATCACTCCTGGCAGGCTCAGGGGACCATATGGGATGTCAGATTCGAGCCACCGACCTTCTGCATGAAAGGCAAATGCCTTACCTCCATGCTATCTCTTCAAGCCCCTCCTCAGTAGTTCTAATTGTGTCTATTATTATTATTTATTCCTCTTATGAGTTTATTTATTCCATGACAGCACTATGAGGTATACTGTTCTTTGTTATCCTTGCCTTATGACAAATAAATAAATAAATAAATTATATATATATATACTATGGGTCAGTGTTCTTTGGCCTGAAGCTTGGCACCTGTTAGGTACACTGATCCCGGAATGATAGTCATAACCAAGGCAACACATTAATGGCTTTCAACCTTTCTACACCTTTGGACTAGCACTGTAATACATTGGACCAGCATTGAAGAGCACTACTATAGGTAAGCCCTTCACAATTATGATCTTTAAATCTCACACCCAAACCTACAGGGCATTATTACCCTCTTTGAGTAGGAGAAAACTGAGGCTCGACAAGGTCAGATCCAAAGTCTCACAACTAGAAATCCTATTTTGATTGAGTACTACCTAGTTCCATAGGCTATACTCTTCTCCAGGACATCAGCCACATTCTGCTCGTGGTTGTGCCATAGTTCAACCCTTTTAAACCACATTGCATTGACTCCACACACTCTATCCACTGTGTGTGCTAAACTTTGTTTTTGAAAAGAAGGTAGACAGGAGGCCACGGTACTGGGCAGCATCATTTTCTGTGCATGACTCCAAGCTCAAAACCTATTACTTCCTGTCAAGGGTATTTGTGTTTTCAAGTTACAAACCTGGATTACAAAAGGTTCAGAAAAAAACATGAGCATCCTAAGGGGGAAAATCATTGGGAAAAGACTAATTTTTCCAGAGATTACTTTGAAGAATTAAGTTGGATATATTTTAACACAGTGTGGAACTCAAGATCTGTGAGTTTCCCCAGTGCTAAAGCTTCATGAACAAAAGCTACATCTTAGACCATCTCTTCTGGGCATAATCTTGTTGCTGAACTTTGATTTGAAACATTATATTGAGCAGATAAAGAAAGACATATGTCTCCCATAAAAGCTCTAAGTAATATTAGAAGGAACAGAAGCTATATTATGTGTTTAAACTTATGCTGATATTACAGATAATACAAGATAAGCTGTACAAGATAAACTCAATGTCAATTATTTATGGTGATTATGGCAAGTGATGTATTTTATTTTGGATAGATATATCATCAGCACTATAAAAAACTCAGAAGGGAAAGTGTTTTAATGCAAGGAACACAAAGTTTTTACCTAAAAAAAAAAATAGTGTTTTCATATCTTTCCAATCTAACAATTCTTCCTAGGGTTTCAGCTTCCCCATTTTTCTTCTCCTCAGGAAAAAAAAAATCTTTAAAACCATTTCATAGATAAAAAATAGGTTTGGGGTTTCACATAGGTGACCTTGTAATGCTGTATTTCTTAGTATTTCCATGTGTGTCTTTAGAACACTTGGGTCAGTTGTCAAATTTGAAATGTTCTGCTAAGAACCTTCACCCCCCCACCCCGAAAGAATTTATTCTAATTACTGCTTAACACATTTCAAAAAAATAAAGCTTAAGAAAGTATGGAAACTTTCCTCATCATTTCTATGGTGTAAACTCACAGAGGAATATAAATATATATTATTATGAAATGGGTCCAGATTTTAATTTCTCAAAAAATGTTCTGCCTTTGGAGAAGGATTACTCCCCGAAGGCAGGAAAGATAAAAGCCATCACAATTAATTAAGCGCGTATTCATGAAATCCAAGGTAGCTTCAGTTTCTTTATTGCACAAATACAATTAACACTTAATCTGAATCTCCAGAAGTTACCTCATCATGTGACTCAAAATAAAGGGAGGATCCAACCTTGGCCTTCTCCGTTTTACATGGGAAAACATTAATGACGCTGACATCCGAGACAATTAGACAGTGTCAGGGAATTGTTTTTAGCCAGCTTTCTGTCACATCTGTGGTGTCTACGAGCAAGAAGCCTCATTGTTTCCACGGGCCGGGGCTTTTTGTGTAAACCGTCAATCTTTGAGCGACTATCAAAGCCGTGAGGAAATTAGAACAGACCGGCTCCGCAGCCCTACACTAAAGCTTAGCAGGGTGCATCCACTATGCCACTAATTAGGCAGTGACCAACAAAATAACCTGTCACTGTCCGCTAGCCATTTCCCACACACCTGCATTTCATACCCGAATAAGCATCCAGCCCCAAAGCAAAAGGGGGAGCTGCTGAAGTGTGAAAAATGAACCAAATATAACAATGTTTCCATCCCCACCTATACTGGGTGATTACCAGTGAACATTAGGGGGACTCAAGGCGTCTCAAGACTCACAATACAGTATCTGAAACTCGAACCCAGGGGGGGAAGCCACACATTGAGGCTGTATTAAGGTTTGCTTCAAAAATGTCACCCTAAGATGGATCTAGAGTTATGCATAAAACCCAGGAAACTAAAAATGACTGTAATTTCGATTAGAGACCAGGAAGCTGACTTTAAAAAACAAAAACAAAAACAGAAAATAAAACATTTTCCTTTCGATCCTTTGAAAGAGAAATGCATATACTATTCTCTTCATCATATCCAGTCATAAAATAAAAACAGAGAATGAAACAGGAAATAGAGTAGCAGATTGTTGCCTTTTCTTCTTACATTTTCCATGCTGATTCGGTCAATTTGGGAACGCCATCGTTCTTTTAACCTAGTGTATATTCATATTTTTCTCTTTTTTTCCAGGTATCTCTTTTTTCCCTATAGTATCACCATAAGTTCTGAAGGCGACATTTTATTTTCTAGTATTTTCAGCCACAAGGCTTAAATGCCTTGCAGGGAGGAAGCTAGAAAGGCACAGTATAAAATGGACTTATGTAAACACTTTTTGTTTGGCCTTGAGTCTTCTACTGTATCTGAAAACGCATCATTCAAGGGTAGCAACGGTTAGTTCCATTACATCTGTAACAATATCATCCTTCATAGATGACAATTGGAACTCTAGTTAAGACTTCTCCCAATTTCTTGAGTCACAAGTTTTTGTGTTTTTTTTTTACTTTTATGCTAATATCTCTATTAATATCAGTATTTCTAAACTTGATTTTTTTTTAAAGTTAGGGTAAAAAATTCAAAGCATAGCAATTTGGTTATGGTGCTGGAAATGAAAAGAGCCTCCATCCCTCTCCAGCAGAATGAGTAAGGCACAAAACAAACTTCGTACAATGCCTCTCTCCACTTTATTTGACCCTAAACAAAGATTTTGTGGTACAGGTACCCATATGATAGATTTCTTCTGAAAAGGCAACTGGCTTTTAAGGCCATCTATCCTTTGGAACAAGTCCTTTTTGTCCCTAGGAAATCCAGCTGAAGTTTTTTTCAACAGCACAACAGAAATGGAAGGACAAAATTGTTCTGTGA
Organism: Suncus etruscus; assembly: GCF_024139225.1. Taxonomy (NCBI): domain Eukaryota; kingdom Metazoa; phylum Chordata; class Mammalia; order Eulipotyphla; family Soricidae; genus Suncus; species Suncus etruscus. The sequence goes on from NC_064864.1 coordinate 63,358,843, forward strand.
AGAAACATCCCTCTGTAGCCATATGTGTTAAGGAACCAGCTATAGTGTGAGAGCATCCTTGATGGGGTCACAGACAGACAATACAGAGCAACTTTCCAATGGTATTTGTTAGATACTTCTGAACACTACTTTTCTTTTCATGAGACTTTAGCCAAAAACAGCATTTTCAATTATAAATAAAAACTTTCTCCACCTCTTCCTACTTGAACTCAAGTACAGAAGGCCCCTATTTAAAATTCAGCTCCGGAGCCGCCACCAGGCTGCCTGTTCAGCTGCCAGTGGCTTTTGTGTACAAAGATGTTAATTGGTCCTAATCCCCTCCTAGAAGCTGTTTTGGTAGCCTGACCTGGCACCCTGAAGGAGGACACCTTGGTGTGAAAAACTAAAGGGTCCATTGAGGAGGGAGTGAAAGGCAGCCAAGCATTCCAACACATTTTAATTTCAGGAATTAAAAAAGAGGAACATCATCATGGAGATCCTAGAGAAAATCTTACAAAGCTTTAGTAACAGTGAAGAAAGTCCTACAAACACCCAAGCTACTCGCACACACACGTGTGTGTGCGCACACACATACACACACGAAGGAATTTCACAGTGGAGGCAAAGGGAAATTCAGATTCTCAAGTTCCATTTTATTAGTTAAGCTCATAACTCAGTTCTCTGAAATTCAAAGACAATTTGACTAGGAATTTCTTTTTTTTTTTCTTGCCTATTTCACCAATTGGATGTGTTTATGAAAATTAGGTTTCTCATCCTGCTGATTGTTCCAAAAAATATGTTAAACTATGTGGTCTTATTTGATGGAGATATTGTTTCTCTTTAATTTTTGCATTTCCATTTGCATTAGCCAACTCAGTTTCTGCAACAAAAAGTAGAGGAAAAGGGAAATAATCCTATGGTACGTGTTTAATTTATTCTAGTACATGTCAAATAAACAATCTCTTAACATACTATAAAATATTATCTACGCTCTGTACCTATGTAGAGAATATACATTTACTCCCTGGGTGGCAAATTATGCTAATGGCATGCACGAGCTACAACCGTGGGGTTTTGAATTTTTTAACAGAGTTCACAGATCAACTTCATGGGTCAAATGAGTTTTGCCTTTTATCTGATAAAAGCAGAACGATATGAAGCTCACGAATTACTAAAATTGTACAACATTTTCAACCATTTTCACCTTGTTTAGATTTTAGTCTCCCACGCTGGTTTTTGAAGATTTGTTTTCTCATTTCTGTTAGCACAGCAAATATACATAAGGACCTTGGAGTGGGAGAAATACCTCAGACAAGAACATTTGCAAGGTTACATCAAGTAAAGCAGAATGTCTTCAGAGCAACTAAAAAGACACTGAATGGGGGTGGGGGGAGAGTTCTAGCATAATGGATAATTCTAGAAGCAAATAAAAGAGTTTCTGGTATTTTGTGAAAGTTTGGGGATTAATATGCTCCAGAATAAGGTCAGGATATCCAAATAGGACATACAAATGACTCACAAACCTATGAAAAAGGTGTGTCCTTAGTAGTCATTGGGGAAAAGCAAACTCAAGTCACAACAAGTTATTTCCTCACCTCTGGACTAGTTTCCATCAAAAGCAGTAATATCAAGTGCTGGAGCAAGTATGGAGAAAGGGGAACTGTCATGTATTGTTGGTGGACTGTAAATAGCTGCAACCATTTGGTTATAAAGTGTGGAGTTTCCTCAAGAAGCAAAAAGGTCCCAGTGAGCAGAGCTATTTATAATAGCCAGCATATGAAAACAACCTAGGTGCCCAACAACAGATGAGTGACAAAAGAAACTGTGGTACATCTATATAGTGGAATACTATACAGCTATTTGAAAAAAATAAAATCATGAAATTTGCCTATACATGAATGGACATGGAGACGATTATGCTTTGTCAGGGGGAAGGGAGATAGACACAAAATATTCTAATTTATCTTGGTATTTTAATAAAAATAAAAGACATTATGGTAATAATACCCAAAGACAACAGACCAGAAGGACAAAGAATGGTGAGTGCAGTGAGAGAAATAACTGCACTAACAACTACCATGACAAAGATAATAAGAGAGAGAAACAGAATGCCTGTACTGAAGACAGGCAGGGTGTGGGGGAGGAAGGAAATGGGGAACATTGGTGGTGTGAAAGTTACACTGGTGAAGGGTGGTGTACATTCATTGACTGAAAACCAACTACAAATATTTTTGGTGCTTAAATATATTATTAAAATAAATAAAAAGATACCAATGATACATCATCCTATTCTAAATATGAAGAATTTAACACAAGAGCTATATTTTTGTGATAATGTTTACTGTAGAATGATTTATCTTAGCCAAAATAAGAATATAACCAAAGTTGTCACTGGCAGATAATGAAGATCTGATGAGCAGGAGAGATCTTATAGGGGTTATGACACTTGCCTTGCACACAGCCAACCAGGCTCTGGATTATGGTCCCAGGTGTTATCCCTGAGCTCAGAGCTAAGGGTAAGCCCTGAACACTTCCAGATATGCCCCACACCCCAAAAAAGAATGGTTCATTTACACACTGGAATAAGAATACTATTCAGCCTCCAGAAAAATACAGTGATGTTCACAGATGCTGCTGAACGCGGGTTGCCTTTCAACACCAGTACCACCTGTTAAGTCAGCTAGTTCCAACTGAAAAAGAAGAAGGGCATTAAAGGAGGTCTGTTTCTGTGCATGGCTCTAAGGGAGGGGACTGAGCATACATCACCAAGGTAAAGCACCTAGGAAGCAACTGGCTGCGAAAGCCACTCTTGGGTGCGCCCTCTACTGGAGGGGTGAAGAAGACTAATCATTACAAACCCATACTTAGACTTTATTTTTTTTTTTAATAATTTTTATTGTGACCAAAAGTGAATAACAAATCTTTCACAGTAATATTTAAGGCACATAGTTACAATGAATCATGGCCATTCCCATCACCAGGGTTGTCCTCCCTCCACCCCTTTTTCCAGTATGTGTCCCATAATCTCCCACCTTTGCCCCCCACCACCCCTGCCCCGGAGTGCTAGTGTAACTGTACCCCTCTGTGTTTAGCTTGTTGTAGATAGGGTATCGATTCTGTTGTTGTTGAATTTGGGTTTGGTGTTTAAGTCTGATCATTTTTTATTTCCACTCAATGTTCATACAGCTGTTTGGTCCTGGTACCATTCATTTTTATCCCCCCCCCCTCAATTTTGTGAATTTGGAGGGTGGGGAGGTAGCCTGGGAACATAGGTAGGGGGAAGTTGGCACAGGCAGTGGGAGCAGTGCCGAATATTGTACACCTCAGACTCAACCATGAATAACTAAATTACAGTGCTTTAATAAAATAAAATTTACTAAAAAAGAATTCACTATGATGGCTAACAGTTCCTTCCTTTAAAAATGTCTTTGTTGGGGCCAGAGAGATAGCATGGAGGTAAGGTGTTTGCCTTTCATGCAGAAGGTCATTGGTTTGAATCCCAGCATCCCATATGGTCCCCCCAAGCCTGCCAGGAGCAATTTCTGAGTGTGGAGCCAGAAGTAACCCCTGAGCACTGCCGGGTGTGACCCCCCCAAAAAAAAAGTCTTTGTTGAGCCATACACAAAGGGACCTGTTACACTAGCAGTCCAGGAGGCAAAAGGGGGTGGTATGTGATGCATGCTGGGAACATGGGTGAAGGGAGGACAACAGTGGTGGTGGGAATGGCCCTATTTCACTGTCACTATGTACCTTAAATATAACTGTGAAAGATTTGTAATTCACATTGGTTAAAATAAAAATTATTAAAAAAATTTAAATTTGTTGGGGCTAGAGCAATAGTACAGGGGTAGAGCGTTTGCCTTTTGGCATCCCATTTGGTCCCCTGAGCATGCCAGGAGTAATTGCTGAGTGCAGAGCCAGGAGTAATCCTTGAGTGACCCAGGGTGTGACCCAAAAACCAAAAAAAAAATCTTTATTTCTTTTTTTTACTGGTTCTGGATGTTAAAATCTCCCTACCCCTCCAAGGGTCAATGTTATCTAAAAATCTGATTTCAAGTGGAAAAATAGGGGAAGAAATTAAGTATTAGAAGCATTTTGTTTTCATTTGTGTGTGAATTTTTGATATAAATATACAAGTGAAAATGTTTCAGAGATAAGTTTCCACAGTTTAATTTTATAACAATCACAAATAAAGCTGTTAAAATTTTCTGGTTGATGGTAACATTTGGATGCTTTTTTTTAAAATAAGCAAATTTCTTGGACCAGAGAGATAGCACTGCAGGGAAAGCACTCACTTTGCATGAGGCAAATTCAGGTTCATCCCTGACATCATGTATGGGAGCCCACCAATAATATTCTCTGAGAAAAGAATGAGGAATATGCTCTGTACACAGCTGGCTATGCTCATCCCCAAAAGTAAATTTTTTATCAATAGCAACTAAATAGTTTTGTAGCACTTTTATCACTATATTTTTCTTAATAGTTCTATATGCACTTATTTGGGGGACTGGAGCCACATCTGACTCTGTGCTCAGGGGAGTATATGTGATGCCAAGGATTGAACCTGGTTGGCAGCATGCAAGGAAGTTCTTTTACTCACTATACAATCTCTCCAGCCCCACAAGTATATATTTTTAGTGTTGCCTGTCTTCTATGCTGTTCCTGTAAGTTTGCTATTAAAATACACTAAACTCTTCTTTTCAATGTGTTGTCACCATTCATGGTAAAATGGAAGTGCGAATGACTTACTTAAGCAAGATTAAATGAGTGAGAAGGAAAATGACAAGTTTCAAATGATTTTACCTCTGTTTGCAATATAAAGACATAAAATTCAATGACAGGGTAAAACAATCCAAGAAAGAAGACAAGTCTTTGGACATTTAGAACTAAGATTACCTGAGGAGAGGAGAGTAGAAAGAGGTTAATAAGGGATTAAAAATTGTTTTAAAAAGCAATCCTCGAGGTGGGTGCTTAATCTAGAAAAACAAATCATAAAAATGGTATATAATACAATCAGATACTAAATACAATCCTCAATGAATAGTAATCCTATTTGGTTCACTAACATCTTTCCTTAAAAAACACTTAATACTTCCTAACATTAATTATTTTTACAAATTGTAATAACCACATGAAAGACCACTGTGAATATGAGTATACAACACAATTATGCTGCAGATTTTTCAAGCACTGTATTTATGTCCTCTAATTCTTCCTGACGTATTTCATTTTGCAGACAATCATTGACTACTACATCAATATAAGCCAATTTATTATTGACAGACGCGACCCATGCAAAGTAGACAGGATGTTTGCTTTTAGTGACAAAGCCTACCTTGTACGCATGAAACCTGGGTTCAATTCCTGGCACTTTGACAAATAAAACTTATTCATTTTTGTCTCTATTTAAAATGTCTTCCAGATCTATAAAAATCTAAACAGCACCCAGTGCAAAAAAAAAATACAAATAGTATAAAAAGGTTCAAATTATTTTTAGAAATAAAAATCTCACTGATAGATCATTTAAAGGAGGACTAGCATTTACCAATATTATGTCATTTGTGTGGAGATCTAATTTGGGTCAGCTGCATGCAGAGCAAACATGCAGGGCAATAGACACAGGCCTATCCCTCTTGACCTCTTGATGTTTAGTTGTGAACTAGTTTTATATACTTTAAACATAAAGTACTTTTTTGATTTTTTTTTTGATTCCTGCAGTCCTGCAGTTTCAGGGCAACAGAATCATGCAATACTAGAGATAAACCAAGGACCTCCTACATGCAAGACATTGCCTCAACCATACCCTTTAAGATATTTACATCATTTTTATTTCTATTTTTATGTTTTTTGGGTGTGTAACTTGTTTCTCTGTTCTTTTCACCCCCAAATGCACCGGCAATATAATGAAGCACCATTTCTTCCTGAAAAGGCACACTAAAAAAGGGGAAACCCTACGTATATAAACAAGCTCTTATCTACTAGGGATAAGAATTCATACTTATTTACAATACAGGGGAATCTCCCACCTTGAAAATATGTCATGTGGATCCATCTTAAACGCCAGAAGATTATACACCGACCGTCCAGACTTGAATCCTGAACCCCAGACATAGAATAGACACAGTTCTTCACAACAGCTACAGGAACCAAAGCCCATCTGGGACATTCTGAATACTACTCGATCTCCAACATGAGCCAGTTCTAATATGATATCCTGACAACGAGGAAATTGGGAACAAATGGACATAAGAACAGGTTATCCTACCTTACCAACTAATGATAAAACAAAATTAGAAGACTTACCACACTATGGGCTGTGCAAAAGCCAAGAACGTGATCTACAGATGACCTGCTGATAGAACCATGACCGGGCAGTATGTATTCTGGGACCAACAAGAAAGCCCTAGTCTAGGGTTTGGTCTACGTCCTGCATAACAATCATGACCTCCAATTCCAGAGTCCTGACTGAGGCAATTGCAGCTGAACGGGTCTTCTGGAAACATAACGAAAGGTGATATCCCAGGCTCCATCTGAGTTTCAGCGCAAGGGCCAAGACCACTAACCACAGAAGACAGATTAAAATGACATCGAGGAAACAGAACTTGTAAAATCACAAAGGAAGTCTTCACCATAAGTTCCACTCCTTGACCTGTGCACAGACTGAGACCTCTAGATTTAGAGGTCTGTTTTTAACATCCAGATCGGAGCAGAAGTCTTCCATATGGCACAAAAACACCAAGGGGAGAGTAAATGAACGTGAAAGGAGTCTATAGATAATCCCATGACAATATATTCCAAGGGTAGAGAAACCCTGTATCTCTTAGGCCAAAGGGGATTCCCGTTTCGGATGACCCCAATATTTACTGTGCCTATGCAGAGGGTGGGGGAGAGACAAAAAACACTAAATAATCCTTTTTTTATTTTTATTTTTTTTATTATTTTTTATCTAGTTTTTGTCGATTTCTTTGTTTTGGGGTAGATATTGAAGTAGTTGTCCATTTTTTTTTTTTTTTTTTTTTGTGGTTTTTGGGTCACACCCGGCAGTGCTCAGGGGTTACTCCTGGCTCCATGCTCAGAAATTGCTCCTGGCAGGCACAGGGGACCATATGGGATGCTGGGATTCGAACCGATGACCTCTTGCATGAAAGGCAAACGCTTTACCTCCATGCTATCTCTCCAGCCCCCCATTTTTTTAATTATATATTTACTTTTTCTTTCTTCTTTTCTCTTCTTCCTCTTTGCACCTTGTCATATTTCCTATCTCAAGACCATGGCAACTATGTGGTGCATATTTTTATTGCGGCAGTGCTCACTGGATATCTTATTTGATTCCTGTTTTTGAACTGTTGTGGTGTTTCACCTTCTTCTTTTCCCCTTCGTCCCTCAAACCAAGGATGAGAGCCTCTAGAATGACTCTGCTCATTGTCGGCGTAGTCGATTTTTACCCCATTATATTACCTTTCTCTTCCTCAAACAAAACCATATAACTTGAACTTTCTAGTCCCACCTCCCAATTAGAGGGGGCAGTAATGGAGGCACCAAGACCAACCAGTTATAAGACCACTAAGTAATAAACTAGACACAGAAGGGACCATGCATTCTAGCACCTCCTGGGGGGGGTGGGGGAGAGTGGAGGATATGGGAGGCAGGATGGGAGCGGTTGTGGGAGGACAATTCGGTGGTGGGAATTCCCCTGATTCAATGTAAATATGTACCTGGAATATTACTGTGAACGATATGTAAGCCACTATAATTAAAATAAAAATTATATTAAAAAATAAGAGTGGTGAGTGCAGTTAGAGAAATATCTACACTGACAACTATCATAACAATGTGAATGAATGAGGGAAGTAGAAAGCCTGTCTAGAGTACAGGCGAGGGTGGGGTGGGGAGGAGGGAGATTTGGGACATTGGTGATGGGAATGTTGCACTAGTGAAGGGGGTGTTTTTACATGACAGAAACCCAACTACATTCATACTTGTAATCAAGGTGTTTAAATAAAGATATTGATTAAAAAAAAGATATTTACATCAGAACCTAAGTATCTTTCCTAAGTTCACCGATTTGCTAAAAAGGTATGGTGAAATTTGAATCAGGTCTGATTACAAAGCTGACTTTCTTTTGACCACCTTGACACCTTACTTGACACCTTGACACCCCAACTTACTTTTAAATCTTTTTGAAGAAGTATAAAGAGGCTATTTTAGTTTCAAAAGCCTTGAACGACCATACTAAATATTTATGTTCATGTTGTATTTACTTAACTTTGTTGACCATTTCCTTATTTTACCTTTGAAGGCCAAGTTAGACTCCTAATTCTTCTTCCCCTTACCAAGAGCATGGCTCTAGACAAGTTATCTTGTCACATCTATCAATCTATAAAATAAACAGATAATTGCGGGGCTAGAGAGTACAGAAGGTAAGGTGTTTGCCTTTCATGCAACATACATGTATACAAGGTTTGATTCCTGCCACCATTTCTGGTCCTGACCATAAAGCCAGTAGTAAGCCCCAAGCACCACTAGCCATGCCCAAACCCTCCAAAATATTAATTTTTAAAAATGCTATCAAATTGTCATAGAGAAAAATACACACATTTGAAACCACTAAGTAAGATTTGTATTTAGCCTGTATTTGTAACTCAAATTATTTTTGAATATTAAACCCTCATTTTTCTGTGCTGTCCATGGTTGTTTTTCCATTTGAGTCCAACAGAAATTTTATGACCCACAAAGTCTAAAATATTTTTATATGACCCTCCACAGAAATAGTTTACAAGGTGCACATGTGTTGCTTTGGGAAAATGATGCCCGAACACATGTTGCCTGAAACTCCCTTCTTGAGATGTGGATTTTCAAGCTCTCATACTTTCACACTAGGATGTACACTGAACTCTTAACCTTGGAAGAAGTATTCTCTTAAATGCTTTATTCTCTCTCCCTCCCTCTCTCTCTCTCTCTTTCTCTCTCTCTCATCCTCTCCCTCCCCTTCATCAGGATTTCTAAGTAAGCCTGCTTTTACTTCACATACATACACAGACACAGACACACACACACAGACACACACACACACACACACACACACACAAAATAATTTATCAAACCCTGAAATAGACAACGAAGAAGTATCTTGTTGCTTCTTATGTTTTACTGAGTGGTTATGGTTAGTTTAACTTGAATAAGCTACATTTGAGAGAGAAAGAGAGAGAGAGAAAGAGAGAGAGAGAGAGAGAGAGAGAGAGAGAGAGAGAGAGACCCAGCACCATTAGAACTGATCCCTCCCTACAGCATTTGCATTTCCTGTGTCCATGGGACACCCTGGAAGAGCCAGCCAGCACACAACAAAAGCACAGGCTTACTTCCTGGGCATGGAACCCCATTAGATGACCCTATATTTAACTCTGCCCCTAGAGCATTTCTTCATGTTAGGGAAGAGTGTCTGAAAGAAACGATATCTGCATTGAAATAAATAAATCAGGAGTTAGCTAGTAAAATGTGAGTTAAGCATTTAAGGAAAGGAAAGAGCTTCTGCAAAGATTCTGAGGTGAGGCAAATTTTGCAAATTTTGTAAAATGCCTATGTACTCATAGTAGGCACAGTTAGCAGCAGAAAAAGGTAAAAATGGGGCCCAGAGGTACTCAGGATAGAGTCATACACTGGAAAACCTTTCATGCTTCGGTTTAAAACAATTGATTTTGGGGCCAGCGAGGTGGCGCTAGAGGTAAGGTGTCTGCCTTGCAAGCTCTAGCCAAGGAAGGATCGCAGTTCCATCCCCGGGCGTGCCATATGGTCCTTCTAAGCCAGGGGCAATTTCTGAGTGCTTAGCCAAGAATAACCCTTGAGGTGTGGCCCGAACAAACAAAACAAAAACAAAAACAAAACAATTGATTTTGATTTAGACTAAAATCCAAGAGTTGAGAAACCATTGAAAGATTTTTTTTTTTTTTTTGTGGTTTTTTTTGGGTCACACCCGGTAGTGCTCAGGGGTTACTCCTGGCTCCATGCTCAGAAATTGCTCCTGGCAGGCACCATATGGGACGCCGGGATTTGAACCGATGACCTTCTGCATGAAAGGCAAATGCCTTACCTCCATGCTATCTCTCCGGCCCCAAGAAACCATTGAAAGATTTTAACTAATCCAATTTTTTTGTTATTGTGTGTGTATATGCACTTTTTTGCAGTGAGTAGCAAAGACCAAAACTGGGTTCCTAGACATACCTTTACATAAAAGGCATATTCCAATTTATATTTTGAATCACTGTGGTTGTTACATAATGATTAAATAGACAGGAAAGGGTTAAAGTAAGAAGCTTCCATGACTGAGAAAGGCTAAAATCAGGTTCCCTAATTCTCAATTAATTTTCTTGTCACTAAACTGGGCTGTCTCACAGAAAGTAATACACATAACATGGTGTCTGTGTCTTCTCCAAGCTTTGATTAGTTCATCAGAAAGAGGTTTCAGGGATAAATAGGCAGCATTTGGAAAAGTATTCTTGATATGAAGATTTAAAGGACCAATGATGAACAAAAGGTTTTCTGTCAAAAGCCTTGGGAAATAAGCCAAGATGAAGAAATATGTTTTAGCCATCCAAGGAATGTGAGGACAAAAGGAGAATTAATAAATGCTCTGAAAAAAATCAATGAAATTTCAGAAAAAACATACCCTGACCAAAATATTAAATATATGAAAAGAAAGGCAGGTCAACAAAATGGTTTGATTCTTAGGGCTTAGTGGGTCTGAGCATGGAGTGTATTATGAGGCACATGGGCTGTAAATACCATCTCTCATGGGCAATTTGACTCCAGTAATACCACCTTTGTGATCCCCAGGGCCAAAACAATTATGTGGTCTCTGCTGTGCCACCAGCCACGTGCAACTCCCACAAAGCAAGCCTTGTGACTGTGTGGTGCCCAACATCACACCTGTGACTATAACAAAATGGAAGAGAAGAAAATAAAACAAAATATTAAATTCTTAATTTTGAGATTCAAGTGAAAACTTTTCAAGTAGGCCCTTTATGTTCCGAAGAGAATAGAACAGGAGTCAAAAAAAAAAAAAAAAAAAAAAAAAAAGGGACTAGATGGAGAGTGTAAAATAAAAACTAGAGGAAGACATGAAACAACTTTGTAAAAAAAATTCACCAAAAAGAGAATAACAGAGGCCAGAATGATAACACAGCAGGTAGGGCTGATCTGGTTCAATCCTTGGCATCCCATATGATCTCCTGAGCTTGCCAGGAATAATTTCTGAGTAAAGAGCCACGAGTGACCCCTGAGTGCAGCTGTGTGTGTGGGGGGGGGAGAGAGAAAGAGAGAGAATTAGAGAGAGAATTAGAGAATAACAGACAGCTTGGTTAAAATTTCAACTATTTTAGACACAATTCTATGAATTGGGGATAAACTCTATTTCTGAATGTTTTGGGGCCACCAGGCTAAATTAGGTCACTGTAGAATTTCTTCTAACATAAAACTGAATAGTTGCCAAAAACTTTTTGGTTTTTGGGTCACACCCAGCAGTGCTCAGGGGTTACTCCTGGCTTTATGCTTAGAAATCGCTCCTAGCAGGCTCAGGGGACCATATGAGATGCCGGGATTCGAACTGATGACATTCTGCATGAAAGGCAAATGCCTTACCTCCATGCTATCTCTCCGGCCGAAAACTTTTAAGTGTCCATGTGCCAAAGTACTTTACCTTTATTAAAAAAAAAAATGTTTGTGCTGTCATGTAGGTAATAGGGCTATACTAACATTCAAATGTATACTAAAATGACTAACATCACCCTCACGGAAGTGCCCCTAACTTTTGTCTCTTGCCTATCTGACCTCCTACATTTCTCCCTTCTATTCCCAATGACAACCTTCTTTGGTTCCTCAGCACTGGGGTCAGTGATAGGGTATATTCCTTGCCTGCATGGAGATTCGGGTTCAGTCATTGCACAATCAATCATTGCACTTGTCTTCAAGTGATGGAAATAGAGCCAGGCTCATTTTGAACCAGGTGAAAATGTTTTCTGGAAAAATATCCTGCCTACAGAGCAAGACAGGGACAGTCACTTTACCTGCTCCAGCTAAGCCATAGCACTGGGCTTACTAAGAAGCAGGAAGATCAGCTACTTGGGTCTCCATAGAGCACCTGACAAGCTCAGAGAGAGAGAGGATTGGACTCCAATACAGCTGTCCTTTCCTGTGCCTGTTAATGGAATCTCAGATACCCAAGTATTCCACCTACTGTATTAAATCTTAGAGACCAAAATGAATTCTTTATTCAGCTCTGCAAAGACTTCCTTATTGATCCTCCAATCCTATGTCCTGAAATTAATTCAATCAAAGTGTTGAGGGACCTATTTTCCTCTCCCTACAAATACCTGAGGAAATGGAGCTGCCAGTGAAAAGCCCTGCATTGTTCCATAGTCCAAACCACGACATGCTTCCTGGGATCTGAAAATTAGCAGGAGTTCACCTCCTGCTTCCTGTCCTAGTGTTTTCTTGCCTTTCCCCCCCTCAAACAAGTGGATCTAGTTACATTTGTTTCACCTCTCAGATATTTTGGCAATTTTCCTTTTTGAACAGAACAATTCAGTTCCTTTCTTAAGAGTCCAAGGCAGGAAAGGCAGGTGAAAAAGTTAACTGAAAAAACTAACAGGGCTGGTACCATAATTATCCATGGAATAGAAAGCTCTATTCTCTCAGTGATGAAAAAGGGGAATTACACATGTAACTTCCATTAACATGAATGGGACTTACCTACATAAATCCCTTAAGCATCAATGGGATGAATGGACTCGACATAACGATTGGTCTGCCAGCACCTCTCCTCTTTCAGTTATTTCTATTATTTGATTAAAAGGCAAAGAGACCAATGCTCTGTAAACTAGAACCAGGTGAAGCTTCACTCCATTAAAGTTTATTGGCAATTGCCTGTTCAAGACCATTCTGACAGAAAAATTTAAAAAAAATATTGAGGCCTATTTTTAATTTTCTTTCCTTGTACGTATTTTGCCTGATGAAAACATGAGGTACCACACAGGTTTTTAATTTTACTTCACTTGTTTGTTTGCTGTTTGGTTTTGGTTTGGGAGACCACACCCAGCAGTGCTCAAGGGTTACTCCTTTTTTTGCAATCATGAGTCATTCTTGGTGGTAGTTGGGGGACAATATGGGATGTCGAGGATAGAACCTGGGTCAGCCACATGCAAGGCAAATGCCCTTTCTGCTCTGCTATTGCTCCGGTCCCAATTATTTCACTTGTTTTTATGATTTTCATTTTTTGGCCACACTTGGTGATGTTTATGTTTACTCGTGAATCAACAGTACTCCAAGACCCAATGTGGTTGTAGTGATGGAACCTGGCTGGCTATGTGCAAAGCAAGTGCCCTCCTTGCTATACTATCTCTCCAGCCCTACACTGAGTTTTTCTTAAGACCTGTAGATTTATTTCAACCCCAAAATGCAATTATCAGCACACCAAGACTTAGAAGCTATTCCTGGCTCACTATATTTGGAACAGCTTAAAGATACTTGAACCCAAAAAAACAAATACACAAAGTAGAAAATGCAGAATATTCCCATGTAGCTACATATTTAAAATTTTGTGAATCAAAGAAATTTAGACTGAAGAGATATTTCAACAGACTCAAGTGAATGGTTTGCGTGCTAAAGGCCCACATTCAATCCCCAGCACTGCCAGGAATAGTCCCTAAGTATGGAGCCAGGAGTATTCCCGAGTTCTACCGAGTGTGACTTCTAAACAAAAGCAAAAATAAAAAATAACTTTTTACTGTAATAGAGGGTAAATTTTATGAAAGATATGATGTTTAGGGCCAGGATGATGACTTAAAGGGCAAAAGAACCTTATTTATAAGAAGGGTTCCCAGGGGTTCAATTCCTGGCACTTCATGACCTTCTAAGCACGTAGCAAAAAGTAGTCCTCAAGTGTTTTTGGGTGTGAAAATCCCACCACTATCAAAAACAGGTAGTTGATGCCAGAGCAGTACAGCAGGCAGGTGTTTGCCTTGTGTGTGGTTGACACAGGTTTGATCCCCAGCATTCCATATGATCCCCCCTGAGCCCACCATGAGTGATCTCTGAGCACCACTGCATATGCCCTCCAAAAAAGAGTCAAAATACGTGATATTTAAACAGGGTCGCTTTTAATTAATTGAAATCCTGTGATTAACAATTCTATTAATAAACATGCACAAGGTTTCTCAAGCACATAATTATAGTACCCATCGCTAGTGAACCCCCACCTTCTGCAAGGATCTCGGCAGTGCTCCTTTTAACTCTCATCTCCCCCCAATTTAGTTGTATTGATCAGTTCTCCCATTGTGTTGCCTTTGGCTCTTTGTTGCTACATATTACCATATCCCCTAATTCCAGTCCTGTTGCCATGAATTGCATAGCTTTGTTCTTTCTTCAAGCTGCATAGTATTCCATTGTGTATGGATCAAGAAGTTGGACAAGGTGTTAGAGGCATCAGAATGAAATAATCTCTATTACAACCTTAAAACCAGAGATGAACACAGGAAACACTTATTAAAACACTAAAGAAGCAAAAACATGCTGGTAAAGATTGCATATTTCATTTCAAATAAATATGGGTTTAATCCTGGTGTAGATGGTGTGACCATATCAAGCTCCATTTTCTCTATAAGATGAAGTGATAATAGCAACCTCCTCATTAGGTTATTGAAAAAAAGTAAATGAGGCAACTGTGGGATTTATTAAATTATCTGCTCTAAGCCTTTTAATATACTATAGTTACTATTAATTTGCCAACACTGGCTACTCTTGCCATTAAAGTGTTTGGTATTAATAGTATCTATAGTAAAAGTCTGGTAATATCGAATCTCCTTGGAAATCATATGCATTGCTTCAGGTTTCAGCAAGACTAATGTTCCCTCCCTTCAACATGAATCACTATGTCCTCTGATCACCCTATAGCATTTTCCTTACTACAGACATACATTTCTCAAAAATCAACTGTCTGTCCTCATCCCTAAGACCTTGAATTCACATTCCCTGCTTGAAAATTTGTCCTAGACCACCTGAACTCAAGATTATCTCCAAAACCATAAATTAAGCCGGCAAAAATTCCATTAAGTAGATTAGGAATTTTTGTTGTTATTTACCCGAAAACTAAAGGTATTTGCTTATAATTACATGACTATTTTTTGACAGACCCCAAATTAGAATCCTGATCTTCTGGGTCTTAGTCTTGTTTCTCTTAAACCCAGGACTTTAGTCCAACTTGTTCCAGTTACAAAATCAACCATGATTATAAAGGTAACTTTCTGTTTGTTTTAGGGGGCCACATCCAGATATGCTCAGAGCTTACTCATGGCTCTGCACTAAGGAATCACTCCTGGCAGTGCTCAGTGGACCAGATAGGATGCTGAGGATTGAACCTAGGCTGGCCGTATGCAAGGCAAGCACCTTACCCATGTTACTATCACTCAGTCCCCATAAAATAACTTTTAAACAAGTGAGAATAGCCATGAAATGGATTGTTCTTCAGGTTTATTTGGCTTGGGCTTAACACCAAAATTACTTCTTTTAAAAGACCAATCCAGGGCCCGGAGAGATAGCACAGCGGTGTTTGCCTTGCAAGCAGCCAATCCAGGACCAAAGGTAGTTGGTTTGAATCCTGGTGTCCCATATGGTCCCCCGTGCCTGCCAGGAGCTATTTCTGAGCAGATAGCCAGGAGTAACCCCTGAGCACCGCCAGGTGTGCCCCCCCCCAAAAAAAAGACCAATCCAATTAATTGAATTAATTTTATTGACTAAGACCAGAGCCTCTAAACAGAAACAGAGCCCTCCCTAGGATTCCACCTCAAATGTAATATTCTTAAACAGAAACCAGAGAGACTGAGGAAAGTATAAAAAGTATAAAGCAGCTTCTAGAAAGAAAATAATTTAGTGGCCAAAGAGATAGCACAGAGGGTAAGGTACATGCTGTGCTCCCAGTTGACTACCCATCCACATGGTACCCTGAGCACCATGGGTGACCCTGATAATCCCAAGTAGTTTGGGTTCAAGAACCACATCCTCAGGTTATTGCATTGACTCATTCCAGAAGGGTTCCCTGACTCTCCTAAGGCCTGTTAAAAGATTCCTATCTCCCTGAAAAGAGAGAGAAGGAGGGAGGAAAGGAAGTAAAAAAGGAAGAAAGGAAAGGAGGAAGGAAAGAAGAAAGGAGTGTGGAAGCGAGGAAGAAAGAAAGGAGGGAGGGAGGGAAGGAAGGAAAGAGGGAGGGAAGAAAGAAAGGAAAGAAGGGAGTATGGAAGGGAGAAAAGAAGAAAGGAGGAAGTCAGTAGAAAGGGAGGAAAGGACAGAGAAAAGGAGGAAAGGAAGAAAGGAAGTAAGGAGGGAAAGAATGAGGGGAGGAGAGAAGAAAGAAAGGAGAAAAGGAAGGAAGGTGGAAAGGAGGGAAAGAAGGAAGGTGGGAAGGTAAAAGGGAAAGATGGAAGGAAGGAGGGAGGGAAGAAAGAGGGAAGGAAGGAAAGAAGGAAGGAGAGAGGGAAGGACAAAAAGAAGGACAGAAAGGAAGGAGGGAAGGAAGGAAGAAAAACAGTTTTGGTGTATCTTATGTCAGAGTTGCCACTTTTCCCCTTTATGGTACACATCACTTGGAAAGTCACCTACTACATCATAACTACATCATAACTTGGAATGGTGTAATTCCTTTCTTTTACTTTCCTGGAGTTTTTTCTCTCTCCTTCTCATTTTCAAAATACCTTACTTCATTGTCCAAAAAGAATGAATAGTTTAAATTCACTAAATCAACCTTATAAACAAAATTAAAATAAACAAAAACCAAACTTTCAGCAACTTTTCAGGTCCAATTACTATTTCATTATAAATTTGGATATGAGTCATATTGAAAAAAATCTCTATTGCCTTGTGCCAGAAATAATGTGGTCTTGCAAATATGAAACTCTGGGCTTGCTCTCTCTCTCTTTCACTCTCTCTCTCTCTCTCTCTAACACATACACAAGCACACATACATGAAAAGAAAGAAAAAGTGTGCATTATCATGGGTATAATGTATTAAATAAGTGACCATCAGTTGAGTAACCATCTTCTAGCTCAACTAAGTTGTCATTATGCATGTTTGAAAATTATTTCATCCAAGCCTCATTTCTCTGTGAAATGAGTTTCTTATACTTTTTGTTTAGTTTTGTTTTACTTTGTATTTTCCACATGAATTATTATGAATTTTCCTCAGGAATTATTCCTGATTCTGGGTTTAAGAATGACTCTTGGCCATGTTCAGTGGATCATAGACAGTGCCATGGAGTTAGCCTGAATCAGTAATGTGTAAGGCAAGCACCTACTTACCCCCCCTGTACCATCTCACCAGCCTACAAACTCCATTTATTACTTATAAAATGGTATGTGTATCACCAGCCTTCTAAGTTTTCACAGTGGTCCCTGTAGCATAAGAATCAACATTACATGGAAATGTAATATAAATACAAAATTTTTATTACATTTCCTTTTTTTTTTTTTTTTTGTTTTTTTTTGGGGGGGGCCATACCCGTTGACGCTCAGGGGTTACTCCTGGCTATGCACTCAGAAATCGCTCCTGGCTTGGGGAAACCATATGGGATGCCAGAAGATAGAACCGAGAGTGAGTAAGAAATGGCTGGATGTGGGGGTTTCCAGGCAGAGTGCTGATTGCTCTACCTGCAGAGTCTCCACCCGGCTGTGCTTCTTCTGAGGAAACTGAGCACCTGAAGGGAGCCCTGTCCTACTCTTCTCTGTCTTTCCTGAACTCTGGAAGCTCTCCTCAGAGCCCTGGGAAGCGAACCCCAAAGAAACTACACTCGGAAGCTACCCAGCGAGCCAGTGACTCTCCTCAGAGTCCTGGGAAGTGAACCCCAAAAATACAGCATTCTGAAGCTGCCCAGCGAGCGAGTGAAAACTACGCCTGACCAGTGGGGCCCGACTGTGAAAAACTGTGAGTGCTGCCTGTGTGTGTCTCTCTGCTATCCTGTTGCGTGAACCTCCTGAGAGTGGGCTGAAAAGAGGCTCCAGAAGGCACTTAGCTCCACTTCGCTACGCAGCCGTGCACTCTTTCTAAAAAAAGAACACCATCACAAGAAGAAAAAAACCACACTAAGAACTGTGCTGGATCACAGAAGCAAGAATTTCTCTCCAGACTGTCTACTCTGCTGCGTGCACGGGCCTAAGATTTGATCCTGTGTGAGGCTTCATCCACAGAGGACTCCCCTAACTTGGAGGCAAATCGGCCCATCCAGAAAGGGCGGAGCCAGAGAAGTGTGTTGCCTGCATCATATAACCAATGAATACCACCACAACACATAGAAAAACCCACAATACAAGTGTGACAATGGGGAAACAACGCAGGACAGCATCAGACATAGAGAATGAAGATGACAATTCTGATGACCAGTTAACGACCAACCAACTAATCAATCTCTCAGATAAGGACTTTAGAGTAGCAATATGGAATATGCTCAAAGAACTCAAAGAAACCATGAATAGAGTAGAACAGAACACTAATAAGAATCAAGAAAATATGAAGACAGAAATCACAAAACTCCAAACTGAAATAACATGTCAACTAACAGGCCTGAAAAAATCAGTAAACAAAGTGAATGACAAAATGGATAAGCTCTGGGACAGGGTATCAGAAGCTGAGAATAGACTTGGTGCTGTGGAAGATGAGATACATAACAATTCCATACAACAGGAGAGATTGGAAAAAAAACTTAAAACAAATGAACAGACAATGGAAAAATTAGTCAAAGAATGGGAACAGATGAAAATAGAGGTCTATGATAAGATCAACAGAAACAACTTAAGAATCATTGGAGTCCCAGAGACCCAGGAAGAAAATTTCCAGGAAGAATCAACGGTCAAGAACATCATTAAAGAGAAACTCCCAGAGCTAAAGAATATATGTGATCAAATCCTGCATGCTCGATGAGTACCAACCAAAAGAGACCCAAGAAAAACCACCCCAAGACACATCCTAGTCACAATAACAAATCCCACAGATAGAGACAGAATTCTGAAAACAGCAAGATCAAAAGGGGAAATTACATTCAAGCAAGCATCCTTGAGATTTACAGCAGACCTGTCACCAGAAACACTCAATGCCAGAAAGCAGTGGTGGGATATTGTGACAAGACTGAATGAAATGAATGCTTCACCTAGAGTACTGTACCCAGCAAAACTCACTTTCCGGTTTGACAGAAGAATACATGGTTTCACAGACAAAAAACAACTCAGAAACTTTACAGACTCAAAACCAATCTTAAGAGAAAAACTGAAAGACCTAATTTAAAACAAGACTAACCAAAAGACACACCATATTTTGATATAAAGATGGCATTAAATCCCAGGACAATTCTTTCTCTCAACGTCAATGGACTAAATGCACCAGTTAAGAGACACAGAGTGGCTAAATGGATCAAAAAACTCAATCCAACCTTCTGCTGCCTACAAGAAACGCACCTGAATAGTCAGAACAAACATAGACTCAAAATAAAAGGCTGGAGAAAAGTTATCCAAGCAAACAACACCCATAAAAAAGCTGGAGTGGGCATACTAATATCAGATAATGCAAACTTTATACTCAGGAAGGTTGTAAGGGACAAAGATGGACATTTTATATTAATCAAGGGGTATGTAGAGCAGGAAGAAATAACTCTCCTAAACATATATGCACCAAATGAGGGGCCAGCAAAATATTTAAAACAACTGTTGACAAATCTGAAAAACAATATCAATAACAACACAATAATTGTGGGGGACCTCAACACTGCTTTGTCAACACTGGATAGGTCAACCAGACTGAAACCCAACAAGAATATACTAGACCTGAGGAGAGAAATGGAAGAAAGAGGCCTAGTGGATATATATAGGACACTCCATCCCCAGAAACCTGGATACACATTTTTCTCCAACGTACATGGGACATTCTCCAGGATAGACTACATGCTGGCACATAAAACATACCTCCATAATATCAAGAGGATAGAAAGTTTGCAGACTACCTTCGCTGACTACAAGGCTCTGAAATTATTTGTGAATTCCAAAGGGACTCAGAAGAAAAACTTTAACACCTGGAAGTTAAACAGCCTCATATTCAATAACCAGTGGGTCCGAGATGAAATCAAGAAGGAAATCAAAAGGTTCCTGGAAACAAATGACAATGAAGACACAAACTATCAGAACTTATGGGACACAGCAAAAGCAGTACTGAGAGGAAAATTTATAGCTTTGCAAGCACACATCAGGAAGGAAGAAGGAGCTTACCTGAGTAGCTTAATGACACAGCTAATAGAACTAGAAAGTACTCAACAAAAGGACCCAAAAATAGGAAGACAGAAGGAAATAACAAAGCTGAGAGCAGAAATCAACGAAGTGGAAACCCAAAAAACAATCCGAAAGATCAACGAAAGCAGAAGTTGGTTCTTCGAAAAAATAAACAAGATTGATAGACCACTGGCAAACCTAACAAAGAAAAAGAGAGAGAGAAACTTGATAACTCGTATTAAGAATGAAAAAGGAGAGATCACTACTGATATGACAGAGATTCAAAGGGTAATCAGAAACTACTTTGAAAAACTCTATGCCACTAAAAATGAGAACCTGGAAGAAATGGATAAATTCTTGAACTCTTATAATCTTCCACGGTTGAAGGAAGAGGATGTAGCATATCTAAAAACCCCCATCACCATTGATGAAATAAAAATGGTAATCAAAAGTCTGCCCAAAAACAAAAGCCCAGGCCCAGATGGATTCACTAATGAATTCTTTCAAACTTTCCAAGAGGAACTACTAACAATCCTGGCAAGACTCTTTCATGAAATTGAACAAACGGAAACACTCCCAAACAGCTTTTATGAAGCCAACATCACCCTAATACCTAAACCAGACAGAGATGCTACGAAAAAAGAAAATTACAGACCAATATCGCTGATGAATGCAGATGCAAAGATTCTCAACAAAATCCTGGCAAATAGGATTCAATACCTCATTAAGAAGATCATCCACTATGATCAAGTAGGTTTCATCCCAGGAATGCAAGGATGGTTTAACATCCGTAAGTCTATCAACATAATACACAACATCAACAACAAGAAAAATAAAAACCACATGATTATATCAATAGATGCAGAGAAAGCATTTGACAAGGTCCAACACCCATTCTTGATCAAAACTCTCAGCAAGATAGGAATGGAAGGAACCTTTCTCAATATAGTTAAGGCCATCTACCACAAGCCAGTGGCAAATATCCTCAATGGAGAAAAACTAAAAGCCTTCCCTCTAAATTCTGGCACAAGACAAGGCTGTCCTCTCTCACCACTCCTATTCAACATAGCACTGGAAGTACTTGCTATAGCGATTAGGCAAGAAAAAGATATCAAGGGAATCCAGATAGGAAAGGAAGAAGTCAAGCTCTCACTGTTTGCAGATGACATGATACTCTACTTAGAAAACCCTAAAGACTCTACCAAAAAGCTTCTAGAAACAATAGACTCATATAGCAATGTGGCAGGCTACAAAATTAACACACAAAAATCAATGGCCTTTCTATACACCAATAGTAATAAGGAAGAAATGGACATTAAGAAAACAACCCCATTCACAATTGTGCCACACAAACTCAAATATCTTGGAATCAACCTGACTAAAAATGTGAAGGACCTATACAAAGAAAACTATAAAAGTCTGCTCCAAGAAATAAGAGAGGACACGCGGAAATGGAAACACATACCCTGCTCATGGATTGGCAGGATTAACATCATCAAAATGGCAATACTCCCCAAGGCGTTATACAGATTCAACGCTATCCCTCTAAAGATACCTATGACATTCTTCAAAGAAGTGGATCAGGCACTTTTGAAATTTGTTTGGAACAATAAACACCCTAGAATAGCTAAAGCAATCATTGGGAAAAAGAATATGGGAGGAATTACTTTCCCCAACTTTAAACTTTACTACAAAGCAATAGTTATCAAAACAGCATGGTATTGGAATAAGGACAGACCCTCAGATCAGTGGAATAGGCTTGAATACTCAGAAAATGTTCCCCAGACATACAATCACCTAATTTTTGATAAAGGAGCAGGAAATCCTAAATGGTGCAAGGAAAGCCTCTTCAACAAGTGGTGTTGGCACAACTGGCTAGCCACTTGCAAAAAATTGAACTTAGACCCCCAGCTAACATCATGTACGAAGGTAAAATCCAAATGGATTAAAGACCTCGATATCAGACCCCAAACCATAAGATATATAGAACAACACATAGGCAAAACTCTCCAGGACATTGAGACTACAGGCATCTTCAAGGAGGAAACTGCACTCTCCAAGCAAGTGAAAACAGAGATTAACAGATGGGAATATATTAAGTTGAGAAGCTTCTGCACCTCAAAGGAAATAGTGCCCAGGATACAAGAGCCACCCACTGAGTGGGAGAATCTATTCACCCAATACCCATCAGACAAGGGGCTAATCTCCAAAATATACAAGGCACTGACAGAAATTTACAAGAAAAAAACATCTAATCCCATCAAAAAATGGGGAGAAGAAATGAACAGACACTTTGACAAAGAAGAAATACACATGGCCAAAAGACACATGAAGAAATACTCCACATCACTAATCATCAGGGAGATGCAAATCAAAACAACAATGAGATACCACCTCACACCACAGAGAATGGCACACATCACAAAGAATGAGAACAAACAGAGCTGGCGGGGATGTGGAGAGAAAGGAACCCTTATCCACTGCTGGTGGGAATGCCGTCTAGTTCAACCTTTGTGGAAAGCAATATGGAGATTCCTCCAAAAACTGGAAATCGAGCTCCCATACGACCCAGCTATATCACTCCTAGGAATATACCCTAAGAACACAAAAATACAATACAAAAATCCCTTCCTTACACCTATATTCATTGCAGCACTATTTACCATAGCAAGACTCTGGAAACAACCAAGATGCCCTTCAACAGACGAATGGCTAAAGAAACTTTGGTACATATACACAATGGAATATTATGCAGCTGTCAGGAGAGATGAAGTCATGAAATTTTCCTATACATGGATGTACACAGAATCTATTATGCTGAGTGAAATAAGTCAGAGAGAGAGAGAGAAAAACGCAGAATGGTCTCACTCATCTATGGGTTTTAAGAAAAATGAAAGACATTCTTGCAATAATAAATTTCAGACACAAAAGAGAAAAGAGCTGGAAGTTCCAGCTCACCTCAGGAAGCTCACCACAAAGAGTGATGAGTTTAGTTAGAGAAATAACTACATTTTGAACTGTCCTAATATTGAGAATGTATGAGGGAAATGGAGAGCCTGTTTAGAGTACAGGTGGGGGTTGGGTGGGGAGGAGGGAGATTTGGGACTTGGGTGATGGGAATGTTGCACTGGTGATGGGTGGTGTTCCTTTTATGACTGAAACCCAAACACAATCATGTATGTAATCAAGGTGTTTAAATAAAAAAAAAAGATAGAACCGAGATCCAGGGGATCGAAACTTGGTCCTTCTAGGCTAGCACTTGCAAGGCAGACACCTTACCTCTAGCGCCACCACTCCAGCCCATCTTTTCTTTTCTTTATTTTGTTTTTGTGTCACAGCCAGCAGTGCTCAGGGTTTACTCCTGGCTCTGCACTCAAAAATCACTCCTAGCAGGCTCAGAGAACCATATGGAATGCTGAGGAATGAATCTGGGTAGATCCCAGGTCAGCTGCATGCAAGGCAAATACCCTACCAGCCCATGCATTTTGTTTTCAAATAGGCAAGCAAAGAGATCAGAAAATCTCGACACTACTGTGCCATGGCATGAAAGTCAACACACGTTGCCTTAACTTAGACTCTTTCTCTCCACGTCCACAAAACCATATTTTTCTGATCAGCCTTTAAATATAAGTGTTTCTTGTAACAGTAGTCAGAAAAGGTCACAGTAAAAAAAAAAAATAAGGTCACAGTAGATGGACCAGCGCGATAGTACAGCTGGGGTGAGTGTTTTTAGTGGGTGGCTGGTTTGCTTCTCTGCATCCCAGTCCCCGACTACTGCCAGGAGTGAGTGCATAGCTAGATGTGACAACAAAGCAAAAATTCCAGTAGCAACTACATGGAAAAATGAACTTTGATTAGGCAGACAGTGACTCCACCCAAAAATTACCTGCTAGTCTGACATCTACTTCGTTAGTGTTAAAAATTTAGGCTTAGGGGCCAGAGTGATAGTGGCAGTGGTAGGGTATTTGCCTTGCATGTGGCTGACCCAGGACGGACCTAAGTAAAAAAACTCAGGTATTAAAAAAAAAAGGTTGAGACAAGGAGACTGTACATGTCTGAGTAAGGTGAGTCCGGGTCGCCGACATCACTACTGAGGGCGCCGCGGGTTTGAGCCCAAATCCGGCACAAAATTCCTGAAGGACATTGGTGACTGGGATAGAACCTTTCAAGAGGAACTACTACCAATCCTGGCCAGGCTCTTTTATGAAACTGAAAAAACGGGTATATTTCCAAATAGCTTTTATGAAGCCAACATCACCTTGATACCAAAACCAGACAGAGATGCTGCCAAAGTGAAAATTAAAGACAAATGTTACATTTGTTATATTACAAATATTACAGATGCAAAGATCCTCAACAAAATTCTGGCAAATAGGATCAAATCCCTTATCAAGAAGATCATTCACTATGATAAGTAGGTTTCATTCCAGGAATTCAAAGATGGTTTAACATCCATAAATCTATCAACATAAATCACAACATCAACAACAAGAAAAATAAAAACCACATGATCATATCAATAGACACAGAGAAAGCATTTGATAAGGTCCAACACCCATTCTTGATCAAAACTCTCAGCAAGATGGAAATGGAAGGAACCTTTCTCAATATAGTTAAGGCCATCTATCACAAGTCAATGGCAAATATTATCCTCACTGGAGAAAAACTAAAAGCCTTCCCTCTAAATTCTGGTACAAGACAAAGCTGTCTTCTCTCACCACTCTTATTCAACATAGTACTGGAAGTACATGCTATAGCAATTAGGCAAGAAAAGATATCAAGAGAATCCAGATAGGAAAGGAAGAAGTCAAACTCTCACTGTTTGCAGATGACATGATACTCTACTTAGAAAACCCTAAAGACTCTACCAAAAAGCTTCTAGAAACAATAGATTCATATAGCAATGTGGCAGGCTACAAAATTAACACACAAAAATCAATGGCCTTTTTATACACCAATAAAGATAGGGAAGAAATGGACACTAAGAAAACAACTCCATTCACATTAGTGTCACACAAACTCAAACTTGGAGTCAACTTGACCAAAGATGTGAAGGATCTATACAAAGAAAACTATAAAACTGCTCCAAGAAATAAGAGAGGACACATGGAAATAGAAGCACATACTCTGCTCATGGATTGGCAGGATTAACATCATTAAAATGGCAATACTCCCTAAAGCATTGTACAGATTTAATGCAATCCTTCTAAAGATACCCATGACATTCTTCAAAGAATTGGGTCAAAAGTGCTCGCTTTGGCAGCACATATACTAAGATTAGAATGATACAGAGAAGATTAGCATGGCTGCTTTGCAAGGACAACACTCAAAGAAGTGGATCACACACTTCTGAGATTCATTTGGAACAATAAATACCCTCAAATAGCTAAAGCAATCCTTGGGAAAAGGAATATGGGAGGCACTACTTCCCCCAACTTTAAACTGTATTACAAAGCAATAGTTATCAAAACAGCATGGTATAGGAATAAAGACAAACCCTCAGATTAGTGAAATAGGCTTGAGTACTCAAAGAATGTTCCCCAGACATACAATCACCTAATTTTGATAAAGGAGCAAGGAAACCTAAATGGAGCAAGGAAAGCCTCTTCAACAAGTGGTGTTGGCACAACTGGTTAGCCACTTGCAAAAAAGCAAACTCAGACCCCAGCTGACATCATGTATGAAGGTAACATCCAAATGGATTAAAGACCTTGATATCAGACCTGAAAACATAAGGTATATAGGACAACATATAGGTAAAACACTCCATGACATTGAGACTAAAGGTATCTTCAAGGAGGAAATTGCACTCTCCAAACAAGTGGAAGCAGAGACAAACAGATAGAAATATATTAAGCTGAGAAGCTTCTGCACCTCAAAGGAAATAGTGCCCAGGATACAAGAGCCACCCACTTAGTGGGAGAAACTACTCACCCAATACCCATCAGATAAGGAGCTAATATCCAAAATATACAAGGCACTGACAAAACTTTCCAAGAAAAAAATCCTCTAATCCCATCAAAAAAAATGGGTAGAAGAAATGAACAGACACATTGTCAAAGAAGAAATACAAATGGCCAAAAGGCACATAAAAAAAAGTTCCACATCTCTAATCATCAGGGAGATGCAAATCAAAACAACTATGAGGTACCGTCTCACACTACAGAGATTGGCATACATCACAAAGAATGAGAACAGGCGGTGTTGGTGGGGATGTGGAGAGAAAGGAGCTCTTATTCACTGCTGGTGGGAATGCCTTCTAGTTCAACCTTTATGGAGATTCCTCCAAAAACTGCAAATTGGACTCCCATATGATCCAGCTATACCATTCTTAAGGTTACACCCTAGGAACACAAAAATACAATACAAAAATCCCTTCCTTACACCTATATTTATTGTGGCACTATTTATAATAACCAGACTCTGAAAACAATCAAGATGCCCTTCAACAGATGAATGGCTAAAGAAACTATGGTACATATATACAAAGGAATATTATGCAGCCATCAGGAGAGATGAGTGAAATAAACCAGAGGAAGAGAGATAGACGCAGAATAGTCTCAGTCATCTATGGGTTTTAAGAAAAATAAAGACATTTTGCAATAATTCTCAGAGAGTAAAAAGAGGAGAGCTCGAAGGCCCAGCTCATGACATGAAGCTCACCACAGAGTGATGAGTGCAGTTAGAGAAATAACTACATTGAGAACTATCATAACAAAGTGAATGAATGAAGGAAGAGAAGACCTGTCTAGAATACAGGCAGGGATGGGTGGGTAGGAGGGAGATTTGGGACATTGGTGATGGGAATGTTGCACTGCTCAAGATGGGTGTTCTTTACATGACTGAAACTAAGTACAATTGTATTTGTAATCAAGGTGTTTAAATAAAGATATTTAAAAAAAGGTTGAGACAAGTGACTTTTCTATATCTATTTCGGATATTCCACAGTTTGGAATTTCCCCTTTGCCTCTTAACATCTCCAGATAGCTAGCAGCTCTGCCCCCTCACTAGGGGCCATTGTTCCTGAAATCCCCCAAACAACTGACAAGACATGATACCAAAAAAAAATGACAATATAGAGGCCGGAGAGATAGCATGGAGGTAAGGCATTTGTCTTGCCTTAAGAAGGTCAGTGGTTCAAATTCCAGCACACCATATGGTCCCCCGGGCCTGTCAAAAACAATTCCTGAGCGTAGAGCCATGAGTAACTCCTGAGCACTGCTGAGTGTGACCCAAAAACCAAAAAAGATAAATAAATAAATAAATAAATTAAATTAAATAAAATTGCAATATAAGCACAAATTCTAAGATCCACTACAGGCCAACTGAATAAGACCCACTGGCAGTATAGCCAACATACTGATGTATATACTTGATGATTCTGATATAAAGTTTAAGACATTGTATTATCTTGAGAACCTTTAAGCTATACTTATGCACAAGAAAAAATAAAATGCCAGGAAGTAAAGCTTAACAAATGAGGTGAAAATTTATTCTTTAATTATACTATAATTCAAAATTATACAAAGAGATATTATTTGTATTAAAACACTTGTCTTATGTACAGCTAACCCAAGTCAGGTTCTTGACACCACATATGGTTCCTGAGCATTGCATAAGGAGTTTTCCTGACCACAGGAATAGTCCCTCAGAACTGCCAGGTATGGCCCAAAACCCAGACAAAAATAACAATAGAAACTATTTTAATTAAGTAACTAAAAGTATATGACATGATTCAAGAAATAGAAGAGAACACAAAAAAGAGACATCTTGGGATTATGAGTTTGAAAAAAATAAGCATATTAAAATAAACATGTTATTTAAAGCAGTGTAACAGATTCATCACAGTCTCTACAAAAACACAACGGCATTTTCCAACGAGATAGAACAAACAATTCTTCAATTTGGGGGAATCACATCCTGCCATATTCAGAGCTTACTTCTGACCCTGAACTCAAGGATTATTCTTGACAGGTCTTGGAATATAGAATCTGGGTCAGCTGTGTGCAAGGCAAGCACTCTGCCATCTATACTATGACTACAGCATTCCAATTCTACAATTTTAATAGAACCACAAAACCTTCAAATAGCAAAAGGAAAAAGAACATTTAAATAAATAAATAAATAATTGAAGGCATTATTCTACCTGACTTCAAACTATGTTACAAACAAATACAAATTAAAGGTGCGGGAGTAATAGCACGGGTAGACCTTACACGCTGTCAACCCAGATTCAATCCATAGTATCCCATATGTCCCTGAGCCTGTCAGGAGTGATTTCTGAGCACAGAGCCAAGATTAATCCAAGAAAGAAAGAGAAGGAAGGAAGGAAGGAAGGAAGGAAGGAAGGAAGGAAGGAAGGAAGGAAGGAAGGAAGGAAGGAAGGAAGGAAGGAAAGAATGTGGGGACCTGGGTTCTGAAAAAGGAGGGACACCATTTTGTAAAGGCCACATGGCAGGCTCCTCCCCAAGCTACCTAGCCATACCAGGTAGGACAAAAGAGGACACAAGGGAGCAGTAGGAAGGTACCCCTAGACAATAGCCAATCATTTTAAATATCTTCAAAAAGCTTAATCCTTCCTATATCCCTTTCCTATATAATCCTCTTTATGACCTTGAGCAAGCAAGGTTCATATTCTTCTAGAGATGACCTTGGCCAGTCAGTTTAGGGGCTGTTTGCAGATGGATTAAAATATTCAGCTTAAAAAATGTATGTGATATAAAAACAGGCACATATAACCCCATAGAAATAGATCACCCTAAAATAAATGCACACACACACACACACAAACACACACACACATATCTAATCTGAATTGGAGCCAAGATTGCACAGTGAAAAATAAAACATTTTCAACAAATGGTGTTGAGAAAACCAAATATCACATCCAAAAAAGAAAAAAATAGAAAACTGAGTCACTTTTCATATTTTTAATATCATACACAGAAATTAACTTAAAGTGGATTAAAGGCATAGATATTAATCCAAAATTATAAAATGCATAAAAGAAAATGTAGGTGATACACTTCAAGATCTCAACATCACAGATGTATTTGGTAACTAAACTCCACTGGCAAGAGAAAAGGAAGGCTCCAAAAACTGGAAATTGAGCTCCCATACGATCCAACTATACCACTCCTAGGAATATACCCTAGGAATACAAAAATACAATACAAAAATCCCTTCCTTACACCTATATTCATTGCAGCACAATTTACCATAGAAAGAGTCTGAAATCAACCAGTATGCCCTACAACAGAGGAATGGCTAAAGAAAGTGTGGTACATATATGCAATAGAATACTATGCAGCCATCAAGAGAGATGAAGTCATGAAATTTTCCTATACATGGATGTACATGGAATCTATTATGCTGAGTGAAATAAATCAGAGGGAGAGAGAACGATGCAGAATGGTCTCACTCATCTATGGGTTTTAAGAAAAATGAAAGACATTCTTGCAATAATTTTCAGAGACAGAAGAGAGAAGGGATGGAAGCTACAGCTCACTTCATGAAACTCACCACAAAGAGTGATGAGTGCAGTTAGAGAAATAACTACACTGAGAACTATACTAACAATGTGAGTGAATGAGGGAAGTGGAAAGCCTGTCTAAAGAACAGGCGGGGGTGGGGAGGGGGGAGATTTGGGACATTGGTGATGGGAATGTTGTACTGGTGAATGGGGAGGGGTGTTCCTTACATGACTGAAACCCAACCACAATCATGTTTGTAATCAAGGTGTTTAAATACTATATTATTTAAAAAAGAAAGAGAAATGGAAGAATGAGACAAATTTAAAGGCTTTGAAGCATTGGGGCTGGAGTGTTAGTACAGCAGTAGGGTGTTTGCCTTGAATGAGGCAGACCTGGGATGGACTCAGGTTTGATCCCTGGGTTCCCATATGGTCCTCTGAGTCTGCCGGGAGTGATTTCTGAGTGCAGAGCCAAGAGTGACTCCTGAGTGTTGAGTGTGTCCTGAACTCCCCCCCTAAAAAAGCTTTGACACAGTGAAAAGAATGACCACAAAAACAAAGAAGCAAACTAGTAAGCTTTTGCATATCATATGCCCAGTAAGAGATTGATACTGATATTCAAAATATATAAAGAACTCATGCAACAACATAAAAGCAAGCAACTTCATAAAAATAAAAGAACAAAAAACCTAAACAGACACTTCTCCAAAGAAGACACACAAAACCCCACAGACACACACAAATGTTGACAAGATTGTGAAGAAAGAGAAATTCAGGTACTTGTTTGATGAGAATGTAAGTTAAATCAGTGCAGTCTCTATGGAAAATGGTATAGAGTTTCTTTCTAAAATAAAAAAAAAAACACAAACGCTATTTCTATTAAATAACAATACCACTTTTTGATTATTCAAATAAAACGAAAACACTAATTTTAAAAATAATTTCACCCCTGCTTTTATAGCAACATTATTCAAACATCCCAAGCATGGAATCTGCCTAAAAAGCTCATTCACATGGGGCCAGAGTGATAGCACAGCAGTAAGACATTTGCCTTGCATGCGGTCAACACAGGATAGACCCTAGTTTGAATCCCAGCATCCCATACAGTGCCCTGAGGCTGCTATTTCTGAGTGCAGAGCCAGGAGTAACTCTTGAGCATGGCTGGGTTTGACTCAAAAAACAAAACAACCAACCAACCAAACAAACAAATAAATAAAAAGCTCATTCACAGAAAACTAGATAAAGATGTGGTTTATATGCTTAATGGGATACCACGCTACTGTCAAAAATAAAAGTGTGCTATTTGGGACAGGAAATAAAACTTTGGAGTCAGCTAACTATGAAACAGCTTAAGGAAGTGAGACAAATGCCAGATTTTTTTCATTCATCTGTATAATTTAAATAATTAGAAAAAATAAACTGACTAAAATATCAAAAAACTCTCAGGCTCGGTGGAAACCATTGTGGTTCCCAGAGGCAAGGGAAGACGAAGGCTAAAAGAAAACTTTCAGAGAGGGAAAAGTACAAAGACTTGGATGGAGGATTGTGCCAAGTTTAAAATAATATAGAGATAGAAAGCTATAAGATTTACCCCTGAAATTTTGTAATGCTGTGAACAAATGATAAATGAGAAAGACAGAGAAAGAGACTAAGAGAAATGTTCTCATACCACCCCTAAGTTCCTAATATAATTAATTAGTTTGAGGCATTAGCCTCAAATCTCTAAATTTTAGGATCACCCCCAATCACTGCTCCAGGCTATTTGAAAACATGTGCAAGACCTTACAGGGCTATGAAGAATCTACTGATTTAAAATAATCTGAGCAATTAGCTCAGTGTCTTGTACAAGATTCAGAACATACATACTTTGCACAAAAGAAAATATTTATTTATTATTTTACTTATTTTTTAATTTTTGGGCCACACCTAGTGATGCTTCAGGATTACTCCCAGTTCAGAAATTACTCCTGACTTGGGGGACCGTATGGGACACTGGGAAATCGAACTGTGGTCCGTCCTAGGTTAGCAGTGCAAGGCAAATGCCCTACCGCTTGCGCCACCGCTCCAGCCCCAGAAAATACTTTTTAATTTGATACTGTTTTGCTTAAAATTTCACATCAGAAGGCAATAAACCTGGGGCCAGAGAGATAGCATGAAGGTAAGGTGTTTGCCTTGCATGCAGAAGGTCAGTGGTTCAAATCCTGGCATCCCATGTGGTCCCCCGAGCCTGCCAGGAGTGATTTCTGAGAGTAGAGCCAGGAGTAACCCCTGAACGCTGCCGAGTATGACCCAAAAACCAAAATAAATAAATAAATAAATAAATAAATAAATAAATAAATAAATAAAAATAAAAAAAGAAGGCAATAAACCAAATAGTCATTCCTTAAGTTATGGCATTTGGGTGAATTTTGAATTTTTCTTTTTAATACTTTTTCAAATTTTCCCGACTTCAACCTATTATATGCTCATACAATAACAATAAAATTAACTTTAATTAATAATAATCCTTAATTTGAGGCTCTTACCTTCTTAACCTGATCCTATAATTATCCTGCCTGTCAATTAATGGAAAAATTACGTTATTTTCACTTTACTGATGAAAAAACAGATGGGTTTCTGAGAATCTCTTCAATTTCCATTCCAATTTCCAGCCGATCCATGTGATCCTCACCCCCATCCTTCTTGAAATAAACAAATTCAGCAACGGTATTTACATATTGCTACCACAAAGGAGGTGTGGAGACCACTCCAATACAACTTTAATTTATAAAGGCCACTTTGAAATTTAATGTCATGATAAAAATTAGCAGCCAGCAGCTTTTCAGCTAGAACTAACAATGGGGCTGGAGCTGATGAGATAAAACAGAGGGTGAAGGTGCTGCATTGCACATGAATGGCTGGGGTTCAATTCCTAGCACCCACTGTGATCTGCTGGACCTGCAGAAACTAATCCCTGATTGCAGAACCAGAAGTAAACACTGAGCATTACCAGGGGTGGTTCTGTGACCCAGTAATAATAATAATTATTAATAATAGGGGCCAGAGTGATAGTGCAGCAGTAGGGCATTTGCCTTGCATGTGGCTGACCCAGGACATTCCTGGGTTCAATCCCTGGCATCCCATATGGTCTCCCAAAGCCAGGAGTGATTTCTGAGTGCATAGCCAGGAGTAACCACTGAGCATCACTGGGTGTGGCCCAAAAACCAAAAAATAAATTTAAAAAATAATAATACTTTAAAATAACAATGGGGACAGGATTTAGAGGCAATGGTTAGGGCTCATGCTTAAAGAGAGTCTAACCCAGGTTCAATTCTCAGTACAACAAAGTCCCCCAGGCATCATGGGGCATAGCTCTGAACTGATAGCATGTTGGCCAACAATCTCTTGGTGTCTTCCACTTAGGCCTCCTGAGCGTGGTTCAGAAAGCGTCCCAAATGCCCCTAAAATGAGCTTGATACATGGCTCTTATGGTAGAATACATGCAGAGCATGAACAAGACCCTGGGCTTGATGACTCCCAAAGTAGCCTCCATCATCTCTTGCTTTGATAATACCCACCCACAGCACTCTCTATTAAAACCGTGACCTCCAGCAGGAGACTGGAGAGATAGTCCAGGAGCGAAGGGACTTGCCTTGCACAGGGCTTCAGTGACTATGACTCTGTTTGGATCCCTGGCACCACCTATGACTCCCTGAGCACTACCTGGAGTCACTTCTGAACAGCACAGTACCAGGAATAGTTTCAGAGCCCCCCTGGGGTGGGGTCAAAAAAAAGGGGGGGCAAAAAAAGGGCCAGAGAGCTCAACAGGTCAGGTCCATAGTCTGCATGCAGGAAGCACAGGCTTGATGACGACACAGCAGAGAATAGTTCCTGGAGTACCACCTGTGAGTATGACCAACCCTCACCCCCCAAAAAAAAAAATCCAGCAAAGTCAATGCAACAATACCTGAGGCATTAGCAGTGACCCTCTGCAGATGGTGGAAAGGCATCAACCAAGTTCCATCTTCCTAAGTACAGAGCAATTTTCTTAATAATAAATTCCTGATCATCAGAAGCAGGACCACTAGTCAATCACAGACACTTTCAAAAAAGCCCCCAGCCCTTCAGTAATGTCTGTCTTTTCACACTGCACAAAGGCTGATATTGTATGTTACAGCCTTTTCCTCCCACCACCGACAGAGGGCCTGGACTAAGAAGATAAGAAAAGCACAATACTAAAATGTATTAAGCCCTTCCAGGGCTTAAAATTTTTACAAAGCCCATAGCTTCATTAAGGCATCTTAACCATACTCTGAAGTGGGTATTGTTATTCTGTTTTATAAAGGAAAAACAATGGCTCAGATAGACTTAATGATTTGGCTAAAAGCCCATAGATAATGAGCAGAAGAATGGGGACTGGAAGCCAGTTCTCTTGCCTCCCCAGGCATACTTACTTCCGAGGCCTCTTGATCAAATTAGGGAAGAGTTTAAATGAAAATTCACCTTCCTAATTCTTTTCTGCTAGGCATATTAGCAAGAAGGACTCATTGTGGGTAACTAGATGAAGAACTCTAATTGCAGGTCTCTGAAAATGGAGTTTAATTACATAGTTACATAGGCGATTTATCAACCAGTTTTGATTCTTGACGATTTCCTTGAAAGAATTCTTTTCCACTAAAAATTAAAATAATATATTTTTGAATCTATGCTGAAATGCTTTGTTTGCAGTCAAATAAAGAGGTGACTATTTTGTTTAAGTGTCATGATTTCAGGGTAATTGGTCTAATATCTAAGATATTTATTCCTGATACAGTTATCATGATTAGGTCTGAAATGATGACTCTTCCTCCTGAAACAATATTCATTTTATGGACAAAGCTAAGCAACAGAAATTTGTCTGATGTGGAAGGCATCATGCTCCATAAACCCTGAATCTCACATTCTGAAATTCCTTCAGGAAGGAAACTTCTCAAGTACCTCCTATCTTAAATGATACTAGCATAAGTTTGGTTTTGCCTCTGAGAGGGGAAAGCTAAAGGACCATCTTTTAATTTTTTTATTCTGATATTTTCTTTAGATACCATGGTTACAAGGTTATTCATAATACAGTTGTTTTTTGTTTCCATAAATAAAGTTGTTAGTGATTGAGTTAAAGACAAATGATATAAAACAACTTTCACCAGTGCACATTTCCCACCATTTATGTCCCCAGTTTCCATCTCATTCTTCCCAATGCCCTCTCCCCTTCCTGTCTCTGGGGCATACACTTTTCTTCTCTCTTTCTCCTTTTAGACATTTTGATTTACATTACAGTGCACATTTCCCGCCACCAATGTCCCCAATTTCCCTCCCTCACCTGCCTCTGAGGAAGGCATTTTACCCTCCTTTACTCCCCCTCTTGCCCCCTTTTTAACACTGTGGTTTGCATTCTTGTTAATGAAGGGGTACTCTGAAAATCACTTTATCCTCTTTCAGCACCCAGTTCTTGTCCAGGTTCCAACTATCAGTTCCAGCTATCATTGTTATAGGAGACCTCAAGGACCATCTTTTTCAAAGGAGCAGAAAAAGTTTCCTGATGTTCCTAAGGCAAGCGAGTACTAAGCAATGAGTACGCCAAAACAAGATCACAGCTTTGAAGACTGGTCCCAGGGATTCAGATTAACCTCTGAATGGGCTAATGTGAC
This sequence comes from Suncus etruscus, assembly GCF_024139225.1. Taxonomy (NCBI): domain Eukaryota; kingdom Metazoa; phylum Chordata; class Mammalia; order Eulipotyphla; family Soricidae; genus Suncus; species Suncus etruscus. The sequence goes on from NC_064864.1 coordinate 63,394,246, forward strand.
ATCAGACTCCTCCTACTCTCTTTTCCCACTCCCACCTCCCAGTCTAAAGGGCTATGCCTGGACCATCATTAAGACTTTCTTCTCTCTTGCACTTTAGTGGATCCTTAATCAGAAAAGTGAATTTGTTAAAAGGACATAGTTCACAAATAGTAGAAGATCCCAATCCAGGTAGATACTCATTAATTAATTTATTTATTTATTTAAAACTTTTTATAAAATAGAGTAAAGAGTTTCAGATTTAGGGCCAGAGCGATAGCACAGCGGTAAGACATTTGCCTTGCACTCGGCTGACCCAGGAGGGACCTCGATTCCATATCCAGCGTCCCATATGGTCTGCCAAGCCTGCCAGGAGCAATTTCTGAGCTCATAGCCAGGAGTAACCCCTGAATGTCACCGGGATGTGACCAAACAACAACAACAACAGCAACAACAACAACAAAGAGTTTCAGATCCCAAGCAGATTAAATTAATAGGCAGATTACATTGAATCTTAAAAATGTGGTGCTGAAAAAAAAATGTGGTACTGAGGGAGTACAGCAGGGAAGGCACATGCCTCTCACATGGCTGACACTGATTCAATCTCCAGCCTTTCATATCCCTGGAGCACTGTCAGGAGTAATTCCTGAGCACAGAACCAAGAGCACTGTCATGTGTGGTTCCAAAACAAAACTAAATGAACAGGATAAGGTGTAGAGTGGGCCTGCTCCTACATGCTCAGTTTCTACTAGGGCAGACTTGGTTTGCTCTGCCTTTCCTCCTTCTACTAGTAGAGACTCAAAGTGATCAGGTCCCAGCCCAGGTACCTGGCATCTACCTGGCAAGAAAACAATATACTAGGCCTGTAGCAAGTTCTTGGATTGTGAGGTTCTTCTACCCTCCACAGTACACTTACTGATGCTACCCTACGCTGTGGCAATTTACAGGATTGATTTCTATAGCACTAAACAGTAGTAATTTAGAACCTGGTCCTGGAAAAGTTAACACACCTCCATTGTCCCTACAAATGACTCCTTCCAAGTCTGTCTAAGATCTGACCTAGTGTATGACTATTCTTGCAAGCTCTCAAGGCCTCAAGTAAGGTATAAAAAAAAAAATGCAGTGACTAGGAGATAAGGGCCTGGGTTTTAGTCCTTGCTCTGCCATTATGTTACTTTCTTACAAATATTTTCCCTTTCTCTACTTCAAGTTACTTAACTTTGAAGTTCAACAAAAATAAATAAAATTCTATTGATTAAAACAAAATAAATAAAGGCAGTGGGAGTTAAATTTCTAAACCAGATAGTAAAGATAATGCCTCTTCTTCCAACAAAGTCCTAAATTCCTTTGTGAATCTCCTAAATGACCATTTTCCCTAAAAATTAGTACCCACAACTTCAAGAAATTCCTGAAGTTCAAGTTTATTTTAACTTATTCCTAAAATTTAGAGTTCTGTTCTTAGTTCGCAGCTCTGTAATTAAGATATGAAAATGTCTCATCCCTTATTTCTATCTCTTAGGAAAGTCTTTTACCATTAAGTATCATACAGAAAAAGGGCCCACATAATACATACCTTTGCAATTGTACTGTGAGAATGGAAAAGAGTTATAGATAAGTGTTTCCCCAGAGAAGGTGTTCAATAAATGGCAACTAAAAGGGAAAGGAAGGAAGTATAAAGGTTCCTGTCATGGGTGTTCAGAAATTTTAGTTTTCTTTTTTTCTCATAGTAACCAGCAGCTAATCTGTCTACTTTGAGTGATCCATAAATATTGTTGCTTGGCTCTCCATGCTATCTTAAATGTTCTTCTGTCAAGCTGTTCTAATAATGGAGGATTTCTCCTTCCACTCAGCTGGACTATTTTAAGTCTCCAAACATCTCTTTGTATCCAGTGTCGTTCCATCTACCATCCTACTCAGCATTGTCACATTTATTGCTCTTCCAGAAACCAATACTTAAATTGTGACATTCTTAACAGCTCACAAACTCCTAATGATCTCTATGTGTTGAATCATTTCACTAATTTTTTTCCGCAAATGAGATAATAAGAGAAATTTATTTTCAGAACTTACACTATGCTAAGCCTGAATTCAGTGAGTACATTATTTTTTTCAATCCTCTCAACAGTCCTCTGGGCAATTTAGTATACATGCTATTGAACATAATCTCTGAAATTTACTCGATTCTTATTTCACCCTTTACTAGCCATATACTCATAAACAACTCCTTTCATCTCTGTGTCCTTGTATTTAAAAATAAATATTGTGAGAATACAGAGATGAGTCTAGTAATATTTAAGCACAAAATAAAAAAGAAAGTACAAAAACCAAAAAAAAAAAAAAAAGCAAGATTTGGTCTGACCCATTCAAAGGAAAATGAGTTTTATCTCAAAATATAAGAAAACACTCAAAAGTTTGAAGCAGCAGCATAAGTGAAATGAAATCTGCATTTTTTTCAGGCCACACCCATTTGATGCTCAGAGGTTACTCCTGGCTAAGCACTCAGAAATGCCCCTGGCTTGGGGGGACCATATGGGACGCCGGGGGATCTAACCATGGTCCCTCCTTGGCTAGCGCTTGCAAGGCAGACACCTTACCTCTAGCGCCACCTCGCCGGCCCCGAAATCTGCATTTAAGATGCATCACCATGTCTGCTATATAGAGAATGCATTGAAGAAAAGGAAAACTTAAGTTAGAAAACATTGACCACAATATAGGCGCTGAGATCATCATGATAATACATGATAATACAAGAAGGGAAAATCCTCTCCTAAGAACCTTAATAGGTGGAGCTCGAAATCTGCTATTGCCCCAGAGTCACTGAGTCCTACGTTGTTTCTATCATGCTACAGAGAGATTTTTCCTTTTGTTGTTTAGTATTTCTTCTTTCTGAGTAATAGCTAATTGATTCAAGAGAAGACTGGCCTTTAGGAGCTTAATCACATTATAACCAAAGAGTTCTGAGCAGATACTAGCAAGGGATTCAGCTTCTTGGAGAAGCTATGATGGCATATTTAACTAAGTAACTAAAAAATGGTGTACTTAAAATAAAAATTCCCTCATTTCTCTATTTGAAATAAAGTATCTACCCACACTACCTAGAGAAAAAGTAATCTTATATTTTTAGTAAATTCCAACTATTACCACCTTTCATGAGGTACTACAACTCATCTTGCGGATACTAGCAAGGAATTCAGCTTCTTGGAGAAGCTATGGCAGCATATTTAACTAAGTAACTAAAAATTGGTGTACTTAAAATGAAAATTCCCTCATTTCTCTATTTGAGAAAAGTATCTACACACACCACCTAGAGAAAAAGTAATCTTAAGTTTTTAGTAAATTTCAACTATTACCACCTTTCATGAGGTACTACAACTCATCTTAAAACACTAAAGACATTTTTTAATTATCAGGGCAAAAACCCAAAAGATAGTACAGTGGGTAGGATGCTTACTTTGCATGTAGCCAACCCAAGTTCCAACCTCGGCAGCCCAAATCATTTCTCCAATCCACCAGATGTGATCCCTGAACATAGAACCAGGAGTAAGCCCTGAGCACAAGCAGGTGTGGCAAACAACAACGAGAAGGTAGCCATTTTTGAACCTGGCTAGCTCCATAGACTTGTTCTTTTCTTGAAGGAGAGGTAAACTGAGCTGTAAAATATTATGGGAACACTGGCTGACGCAGCAGAAAGCTGCCATTTTGGGAGGAGAAGGCAAGCCACCCCCACCCTGCCAAAACCATGCCTGCTGCCTCCATCACCCACAATCACAATTTTTTCAATGGCCCTGCTTCAGCACTGACTCTTCATAATTCCCTTTGGGACACCAAGCTGACAAAATTTCAGGTATGCCAGTTGGGTGTTGATAATCGCCAGAGGTTTTTGAAGAAAGTGCAGGCACCCTCACCCCTTTCCTTGTTCCAGTTGGCCTGGCAGCTGAGTACACGCAGGAATGGGTCTACTATCCATTTTGGGGGTAATGGGAGGTCAAAGTTAGGATAAAAAAGTCATATCCATAGTAGTGCATTAATTTCTGGACAATTCCATTAGATTGATGCTATCATCCCTATAAGAACACAATTTAACAGAACGGACAGCTAACAACAAAAGCTTACTAAACCTTCTGCTAATGTTGATGACTACATGGAGAAACAATTTTCACAAATGTGCTTGCTACTGTACTTTTTTCTTTCTCTTATTTTTAGCCTTTTCATTTTATTACTTTTTTTAAAATTTTTTAATAAATTAACTTATTGAAATAAATGTATTGTGGTCAACTATGTGATGCATTTTCTTTAAAGAAATTGAACCCAACAACAACATTTAAAAAATAAACTATTGGGGTCTGGAGCTATAACACAGCAGTAGGGCATTTGCTTTGCAAGTGGCCAACCCAGGACAAAACCAGGTTCAATTCCTGGCATTTCATATGGTCCCACGAGCCTGCCAGGAGCAATTTCTCAATGCAGAGACAGGAATAACCACTGTGTACCACTGGTATGGCCCAAAACCCAAAACAAATAAAATAAAATAAACTATCACGGCTAATAAATGAGTTTATTGAAATACAGGTTTAATATACCAAAAAGAAGTTGGATTTTAGTGCAATTTCATCTGCCCATCATACATAGACAAGAAACTGCTTGAAGCTACCTCAGTACTTTAACATTTGTTACCTCCCTGGTAACTCATCTATCATATCTCATTTGAGCCCCTTTAACTTCATGAGTCATCATGAATTAGTTTTGAGTCAGTTTTGAGGAGATGGGTTGTGGTATGGCCACACCTGGCAGTTTCACTAATCCCAAGATTATTTTAATGTAATATTTAAAGCAATGCTGTCCAATATAACTTTCTATATTTATGAAACTATCATCTTTGTCAAAAAATTTTAACTGCTAGCTACATTTGATCCTCTAACACTGAGCTATAGCTAATAAAAACTAAGGTCCATTTAATTATGCTTAATTAAATACATGTGACCAGTTAAATAAACATGGGAATCACAAACAAAATAGCCAATATGAAAATATTATTAGGAACAACAGAAGATAAATTTGGCCAACTACTGTTGTAAGAGCTTTATAGCATATTAACTCATTACAAACAGTGATAGAAAGTAGGGGGGGAAAGAGAAGAAAATGAATGTAACAATTTAAAAGATCCACTATCCATTTTGGAGGTGATGGATAAAGGCAAGACAAAAAATAAACTATCTAAGAAATAATGCAAAATAATTACCCCCAAAAAAAGTTTATGAGTTTCCAAATAGAAAATCCCACTGGGTATCAACACAAAAATAGCTACCCCAGAGTGATACAATTTTTAAAAACTTATAGCTATGTGTGTAATCTTCAGATCACCAGTCTTGACAGCCAGACTAGAGGCTCAAAGGCAAAGCAAGTCTGAAAACTTCAAGGAAGAACATTCCAGCCTAGAATTCTACATTCAAATAAATAATCACATAAGAACAGAGATAGAGTAGAGGAATTTTGAAACCAAAAATCTCATCAGAAAAAAAATTATTTCCATGGCCGTGACTTTAATTGCTTTTGAAGAAGTATGCAAGCAAAACAAGAGAGCAAATGATCAAATACAAAAGCACAGAATTGGGGCCAGAGAGATAGCATGGAGGCAAGGTGTTTGCCTTGCATGCCAAAGGATGGTGGTTCTAATTCCGGTATCCCATATGGTCCCCCGAACCTGCCAGGAGCGATTTCTGAGCATAGGAGTGACCCCTGAGTACTACCGGGTGTGACCCAAAACCCAACAACAAAACAAAACAAAACAAAAAACCACAGAATCCAGGAAACAGAGTTTTCAACCCAACAGTGAAGATCTTGGAAAATAGCTGTGAATTTGGCCTAGAGAGCCAGAAGTTTCCAGTACAGAAGGATTGTCCCACCAGAGACAGATACCCCAAAAGATGGGACTGTAAAAAATTCTTCTGTATATAAGCCCATCAAAAGGAAATTTACATCCAAGCAAAAAATTTTTATTTGTTCATTGGGCCACACCCTGCAGCACTCAGGGGTTACTCCTATCTCTGCACTCAGGAATCATTCCTGGCAGGCTCAGTGGACCATATGAAATGCCAGGGATGGAACCCAGGTGGGTTGTGTCCTACCTGTTCATTTTTAAATGAATTTGTACACAAGGAAATTCATCAAGAAATAAAATATAATTCATTCCAGAAAACAATACCTAAGATGATCTAGTGTATTTAGTACACACCTCAACTGGGAATGGGATTTATATCTAATTGCAGGATGTTATATTTTGACCTAGTTCTCTCTCTCTCTACCAAAATGAACAGTATGGAGAAGTAAGAATAAGAGGAGGGCCTGGAGAGATAGCACAGCGGCGTTTGCCTTGCAAGCAGCCGATCCAGAACCTAAGGTGGTTGGTTCAAATCCTGGTGTCCCATATGATTCCCCGTGCCTGCCAGGAGCTATTTCTGAGCAGACAGCCAGGAGTAACCCCTGAGCACCGCCAGGTGTGGCCCAAAAACCAAAAAAAAAGAAGAGGAGACTCCTTTCTTGTTTTTCCCTCATTCAGGCTTTTGCTAGTTCTGCATTCTAACCTGGTCAGAAAAAGTCATTTTTCAGGTGTGTTTAGTAACTAGAACTAAATTCACATGCCTAGTAAAAGCAGCGATGAAATTCCAAGTCCTAGTTTCCTGCTATGGCCATATTATCTGGGTCTACCTGAAGTCTAGGACCGCTCCTAGAGGAACTGTACCTGAGTTCATAAGTAACAGTTCCCTAACTGACAGCCTTCTCAGGTTAAGAACACTTGCTCAGGGGCTGGAGCAATAACAGCGGTGAGAGCATTTGCTTGGCATGTGACCAAACAGGATTCCATCCCCGGCATCTTATATGGTCCCTCAAGCCTGCCAGGAGTGATTTCTGAGCGCAGAGCCAGGAATAACCCCTGAGCACCATCAGACGTGCCTCCCCTCAAAAAGAGAGAAAATTTGCTCAGCCCAACTGACACCCATTCCTACTGGAGTCAGCTAGACCACAAATATTTGATAATTCTTTGTTGCAGAGTCACAAAACCTTTCCCATGTTCTACAGACATCAATAGCGATTGGCACACTCTTTTCCAGAGCTCAATTGAGGCCTCAGACGCTTCTGTAGCTCCCAAACCCCATGTGGTCCCCACCAATCAATCCAATTTAGCACCACAGTGGAAAATAGTTGAAAGTTATTTACTACTCTTCTACAAGCCTCCCAACAGATATTTCTAGGAAACTCAGGAAGAGAACCTGACAATAAAATAATGTTACTGTCTAGAAAGGAGTGTTGATATTAATGTGTTCGCCTCCCCACAGTGCCATCATTGACCATGCTCGCCTCTTTCCATCCTCCTCAACTACAGCAGGAAGCCAAGGGAACCTACAGCTCCACTCTCCTTCTGGCACTTGAGTCGGTAATGCACATTTTTCTCAGAACAACCCTTTTCCAACCCTCTCTTTTGCCTATCCAGTGAAGAACAAATGTCTTTAGGGACTGAAGAAATAGTATAACAGGTAGAGTGCTGGCCTTGCATACAGCTGACCAGGTCTGATCTCCTGCATCCTGTATGGTCCCCTAAACCCCACAAGAGTGATCACCGAGAAAAGCCTGGAAAGGGTGGGCTCTACACCAAAGACAAACAAATTAAATTAATAAAAACCTTTAGCTTGGATTTCGAGCCTGGCCTCATTCCAACCACTCTGGCCTCCGCTTTGCCCTTACTCAATGTGTGCCCCCCCCCTACTTTTCCTGCATTTCCTTTTCTTTATCTCCTGCCTCCTGCACATGTCCCAGGGCCTGAGTCAGCAGAAGCCCTCTGTGGGCTCTGCCCACCACACTGTGCCTAAGTTGCTCCCTCTTCCTCTGACATCTGGACTCAAACCTCACACTTGGCTTTGTCTTCCAGAGATGGGACAACAGGACAGACCTTCTGGGTGGTGGCAGATATGGGGACCTGAGGGACACAGAAGGCTGAGCAGAAGGGAAAGGAGCCAAGGGACCCCTAGGCCTGCATCTCGCACCCCCTTCTCTTTTCCCTGGGCCTGAGCAGCAGCAAATTTGGGGAGGGGCACACACTGGGGCCACACTGAGGCTGCATCCTGAATGGTGAAAACCCTGGGTTTTCAGACCAGAGCCCCATCACTTGCTGAGCTTATCTTCAAGGAAGCCAGTTCTAGAACTTTCTTAGGTTAGTAACTGGTGCCACCCCCAGGAGGTCCCAGGTGAGGCAGCCAATGAGGAGCAGACCCAGGGTCCTGGAAGCACTTGACAAGCCCTTCCATCCTCAGCCTCTAACTCTGCCCACTGGGAGGAACCTTCCTGTCCCTTCCAAGGACTGGCCTGCATTCTCCTAACTCTCCTAATGCTCCTGCTACACATGGCTGCCTCCCCTACTTTAGAGCCAACTCCATACCCAACACACACACACACACACACACACACACACACACACACACACACACACACACACACTCCTGTTGGTAACAAATATAAGTTGAGTTTGCTTGGGAAAATACCAGGCACCATCCTCTCTTCACTTTATCTGCACCAGTGGTTCCACCGCACCTCAGTGTCACCCTCTCTTGCCCTACTGGGTCTCTGCCTCAAAATTCTGGAATCCCTGAGATTCTTTCCAAACTGTCAGTGTCTTTCCAAAGATAAACTCAAGAGAACCTCATTTTGGTGATTCCCAGACATCATGAACAGGATTTTCCTGGCCCTGTCAAAATTCCTCCTCTCTCCTACTGAGGTAGGAGAAAATCTTGTAACTAGGGTGGAGAAAGAGACTACTGATAGGGCCCAACTGGTGGGTGGAGAATAAAGGGGCCATGGTAAGGAAACAAGGTCAGAAGGGGCCACCACCAAAAAATAAGGTTGTTCTAGAGTCTCAGTGCTTCCTTTCAGGGCCACCTTCTAGCAGCTTCTTTCCCATAATACTGGATGCAAGTTAGGCTCTCCAAGAAGTAGGAACATCAGCAGCAAAGAGGCTCATTAGGACTTTCTCCAAACTTGCCAAGGTGGAAGAGAAAAGGTATGGTGCCACCATCTCCATGACACATATGCCGAGGACTAAGTATCATCTAGAGAGTTTAGAAGGTGGGAAGAGCACAGTACTATTCAGAGCAGGAGTGTGAGCACTGGAAATGAGCAAGGTGGCTCTCTTCCACTGAAGCAATTCCCAAAGGAGACTGACAGTGGCAGGCTGCCAAACTGTTAAAATAATCATTGATTGGGCCGGAGAGATAGCACAGCAGTAGGGCATTTGCCTTGCACTCAACCTATTCAGGACAGTGGTTCAAATCCCGGCATCCCATATGTTCCCCCATGCCTGCCAGGAGCCATTTCTGAGTTCAGAGCCAGGAGTAACCCCTGAGCACCGCTGGGTGTGACCCAAAAACAAAAACAAAATAAAAATAATAAAATATTCGTTGATTATTTTTAGCAAAAATGCTCTACTTTGGGTCAGGGGTATAAGCATTTGCTTTACATGTGTCCAACTCTGGCTCGATCCCTGACACCACATAGGATTTCCTGAGCACCTCCAGGCAGGACTAACCTCTGAGCACAGATTCAGGAATAAACACTAAGCACTTCTAGGTGGGATACAACCCGCTACCACAACCAAATGCCGTTCTTAGTGATGGGGGAGATACCTAGTCTAAAACGTTAATTTAATCTCAGGGAGTATAAATTCCATTATGACTTATTGAACCACAATCTCAAGTCTTTCCTCAGAAAAAGACTTTAGACTAATTGCAGTCAGTCTGCAAATGGAGAAACTGAGGCTCAAGGGAAATTACACCATTGGCTACCGCCAGTGGCAGTCTTCTAATAAATTCCTAATATTTTGGATGTCTGATTCTCTAGGTTCTACCAGATGCTTTATGTGTCTTACCTAATTAACTATTCATAAAAATTCGACGAGGAAGCTACCGTTATTGTCTTCATCTGACATATAATGGAAATAGGCTTTAAAGCGACCAGCTGAGCAATTTGTTCAAAATTACACAGTAATTAAGTGATGGATCTAGGATTTGAACCCAAGTCAGTCTGATGGTGAAGCCCTCACTAGTAACTACTGAGAATTGTTTTTCTTTCTTAGTTAAAGCATCCTTGTGAGTTATGGAGAAAAGTGAATGTGTGTGTGTGTGTGTGTGTGTGTGTGTGTGTGTGCATGTGAGTCATGATTATTTCTAAGAATTGTTAGACCACCATCACATAAAACATCACATTTGTTTTCTGCCTTTAGGGTAAGAATATAAGCAACTGTGCTTCCAGATAGAAAATAGCTTTCTAAGATATATAGTGCAGAGAATAGAACATTTGCCTTGCATAAGGCCAACCTGGATTCAATTATTAGCATCCCATATGGCCCCCAAGCCTGAGGACAGAGCCAGGAGTAACCCCTGAGTGTTGCCAGGTGTGATCCTAATATTATATATATATTTCATATTTTAACTATAAATAAGAGACTAACAAAGTAATTTTTAGGTTCTAATTTTAATCCATGACAGTCTTTCCAGGTAGAACTGATGATGGCCTTGCTCTATTGACAGCTCTGATGTATTGCCAACAGAAGCCTTGTTTCCAACCAAGAAAGATGCACATCTGAGATTCTTATAGAAAATTAGGGGTGAGGGGGGTCAGTTCCAATCGGTGCCCTCCTGTAATTCCCGACTTTGAAGGAGAGCAGCCTACCTGCTGAGGTAATCCCCAGTTGAAGTTATAAAACATTTCCATGGATACATAAGGAACAATCCCTCTTTCCTCTCTTGCTTTCTAAATAAACTTACTCAAATTTAAAAAAAAAAATTTTTTTAAAAACCCTCCAAAATGTTAAGATTTCTCCCATGTTAAAATGGTTTTGAATTACAATAGTATAATTTGATCCAGGAAATTCTAAACTGTGTCTGAAACTATGGATTAATTTGTTTAAGAAACATTCATTGTATTCGAGGTCCTGAGCCAGACTCTCTATGGAGGTTGCCCTGTTTGGGGAATTTGCCACTTAGTACGGCGGTTCTCAGATGCTAGTGTGGATAAGAAAGTAATTCTCGGATTTTGCAGTGGATAAGAACCAATGGGATACCTGTGAAGTGTCCCTCCCTGAGCCCCACTCCCAGAATTTTGGGTTTATCAGCTGAGGCCAAATTTTAGAGATATGCATTCTATCCCATCTCCACATACTTCTGAAGCAAGGGGTGTTTGTTGTCTCTAGAGAAGAAACCTTGACTCAGTAGATTTTAAGTTCTGATCAGCTGTTTGACTTGTTACCTAAACTCAAAAATGTAGAGTTGGAAAAAAATACTTTACTTCTAGTTGCTTCAAAAAGCCATAGAAAGACTTCCTGGAAAACCATAGAAAGATTTCTCTCTTTCTGACCAACAATGGATCAGTATGTCACCATGTCTTTTTAGAGGAGAATGACGTTGCAGAATTAAGATGCCTTGAGGAAGAAGCAAAAATATTTCCCTAGAACACTTCAAAAATATTAATGTGTGTGGGAGGTCTAAACACAAATATTCACAAATGTTTAAATTTTGCCAAATAATGTGAACTTTCTGAATGTTATACCCTTATTAAAACATGAGAAAATATGAGGCAAAGAGGGATAAAGGTTTAAAGTTGTCATTCTAGAGAAAATACTGGAAAAAAATTGGGTGTTGAGAGGAAGAAAACAGGGAGAAACTTAGATTTCCTGCTGAAACCACCAAATAAATCCACAGCAGCTGGTATAGTAGGAAGAGGACTAGAAATGAGAGTCAGCAAATGTGGCTGCAAAGAGGCTAGAGACTCAGCTATCACATGCCAGACCCTTTAGATACAGAAAGTAGAAGGACTCGAAAGGAAAAAAGAAGTGTAAAAGGAAGAAAGGACTAAAGGAAGAACAGGTATGGGAGGAAAAGAGAGAAGGAGAAGAAAGAAAGAAAAGAAAGAAAGAAAGAAAGAAAGAAAGAAAGAAAGAAGAAGAAAGAAAGAAAGAAAGAAAGAAGAAAGAAGAAAGAAAGAAAGAAGAAAGAAAGGAAAGAAAGAAAGAAAGAAAGAAAGAAAGAGAAAGAAAGAAGAAAGAAAGAAAGAAGAGAAGAGAGAGAAAGAAAGAAAGAAAGAAAGAAAGAAAGAAAGAAAGAAAGAAAGAAAGAAAGAAGAAAGAAAGAAAGAAAGAAAGAAAGAAAGAAAGAAAGAAAGAAAGAAAGAAAGAAAGATAGAAAGAAGAAATAAAGAAAAGAAAGAAAGAAAAGAAAGAAAGAGAAAAGAAAAGAACCCTGGGGGCCAGAGAGTTAGTATAGCAGGAAAGGTACTTGCCATACATGCCGCTGACCAGGTTCTATCCCCAACACCACATATGGTACCCCTCAGAACCCTGCCAAGAGTGATGTCCAAGCACTGCTGAGAGTGGCCGAAAATACAATAAAAGAGATTCCTGGTGCTAAAGCTTGCAGTCATGTGATTCTGCCTACTTATGAGGGCTTGAAAAAGACATGTGACCCTTCCAAGTCTGTGTGCAGCTATTAAAAATGGGGCCAGAGGCCTGGAGGACTAGCAAAGGGTCTTAGAGTCCTTGCCTTTTAAGCATGTGGACATGAGTTCAAATTCCTGGCCCCCCATGTTCTGAGCAGGAACCTCGCAGCTCTGCTCTCTGTGATCCCTGGCATCACAAATGATTCCTAGCTGCAGCACAGTCAATTGTGTGTCAGTATTACAAACAAGGACTGCTACCCTCTGTGAGCACCACAACAAAGATGGATGTATGACACTGAGTACAGGAAGTATCAGCTAGGGCCAGAACCTGTGTGAAACCTGCAGTGATCCCAGGGGGAGTAGCTCAGTGAACAGCAGTCCAGCACACCAGCACCAATCCCAGATGAGCCCCCATGGTGTGTAGCCCTGTGCATCACAACAACAACAACACCACAAATGATGGGAAGAGGAGGAACAAAAAATAAGAAGGAATGAATAAACAGAGACCTGCAGCCTACACAACAAAAATATATATAATACCTTAATATTAGATATTAATGTCCTAATGGGACAGGATCTTCCAACGTAAGGAATCATGAAAGATGGTGGTGGTGAAAGTATCATAAACTGCAAAGGACTCTTAGTGACATGTATCCTAAGTACCTCCTACCTCAGGAAAAAGTCAGGTTCAAGTGTGGGGATAAGCATGTCTCCTGGTTCAGCTCCCCAAATCCTTCCCCAGAAGGACCACCAACTCAGCCCTCCATAAGAGGCTTTCTCTTCCTTTTCCACACAGAGCTGATTTAGATGTTGCTTTGTGTGAGCCTAAGCTTGAGATTCCTTTCTTACACATCCCACTCTCCAGCTGTTCTCCTTGACCTCCAGAAGACTCTCCCACCTTCCCCTAGGCTGAGCCAGCTGCTGTCATTCGGACCACCTACCTCTTCCTCCTTGTTCTCTCTGTGACTCACCATTGGGAGGGCAGAGGCTGTGCCAAAGGGACCAAGGCAACTTGCTAGAGAGGTGCTCGGCACTCCCACTCGGGAGAAGAGGGAAAACAGGACAGGGATTGGCATGAAATTGTCTATAAATGTTTTTTAATTAAAATTGTGGTTCTTGGGGCTGGAGAGATAGCATGGAGGTAAGTGTTTGCCTTTTATGCAGGAGGTCATCGGTTCGAATCCTGGCACCCCATATGGTCCCCCGTGCCTGCCAGGAGCAATTTCTGAGCCTGGAGCCAGGAATAACCCCTGAGCGCTGCCGGGTGTGACCCAAAAACCACACACACACACACAAAAATTGTGGTTCTTGGGGCCAGCGAGGTGGCGCTAGAGGTAAGGTGTCTTCCTTGCAAGCACTAGCCAAGGAAGGAAAGCGGTTTGATCCCCCGGTGTCCCTTATGGTCCCCCAAGCCAGGAGCGACTTTTGAGCACTTAGCCAGGAGTAACCCCTGAGCATCAAATGGGTGTGACCCGAAAAAACAAAAAAAAATTTTTTTAAATTGTGGTTCTTGTTCTGTTTGGAAGTCTCTTTAAGAACAATCATGATCCCTGAGTGACAGGCAAGAGCTTGGCTCTCCCCAAAGCCAGTAAGGGAAAAGAAGTGAGAGCAGAGAGGTGATGGGTATAAACTGGTTCTTTCCCCTTTTAGGGATTAAAAAAAGGGAGGCAAAAAGAAGGGCTGCTAGGTGACCCCAGCCTGGCAGAGAAGCCTGAGCTAGTCGAGCAGCCTGATGCTGGGGGGTTTTGTGTTTTCTTTTCTTTCATAAAATTATACCACCTTCTCCCTCCCCCTTGTGGGCCCCAGCCAGCAGCCCTGAAAGCCAGCCAGAACCACCCACGCTCCAGCCCCGGGGCCACCGGGCGGGCAGAGGAATCCCCAAGTATTCAGAGACCCAGAGGCAGCTGGGAGAGAGTGGATAGCCAAGAGCGACAGATTAGAGAGAAGCCACGGAAGAGGAGTAGACAGAGCCTGAGAAGAGTCAGCCTTCCAGACCTAAAGGAAAAAAAAAGAGGGAAAGAAAGCAGGAAGGGGAGAAGGGTGGAAGGGAACTAGCCCAGAGGGACAGACTTTGGAAAACAAAAGTGGCCTCACAGGGGGGCTCTGCTGCTCTAATGTCCTAAAAATGCCCCCTGCTTGGGAGCCCCAGGACCTGTTTGTCCCATTGTGCTCAGCACCCCCAAGGTCTGATTTGTACCTCCCGCTCCTTTGGATGCACATATGTGCAGTCCACCTGGGAAAGAGAGGTTCATCTTCGAAGGGTGCCCTAAAGGAAGTGTGAACCCCACATCACCCAGATCTTTGGGCACCACAAAGAGGGGTTCAGGGCGGCAGGGCTAGAAGGCTGGCAATGATTTGGAAACGTGGATTGTGGATGAGATGGGTGACTCCTGCAAATTCCTGAGTGCAACCCCACACTTCCAGGTGGAAACAGAGGCATCTGTGCAGAAATGGTTTGTCTAGCTGTTGCATTTCTAGGTGCCTCCAAGCTTCTCTAACTGCATAGACTTACTGTAAGTCGACAGCCAGGTAATATTTTGCCTATCCTTGTGCCTGAAAGTGCAGAAAATCACAAACACAACATACATGGGAATATTTTTAAAACTGAACCTACTGTGAGCCTCAAGAGACAAGAATTATAGGGGTGTCCAAGACAAGGTTCCCAAATAAAATCAGGAACTGTAAGCTAGAGAGCTTCAAGATCCAAGAGACAGAGACCCTCAAACAAATTGTGCCACAGACTAAAGACAAGAGTCTGTCTCAGGACCCAGATTTGCCCAAGACCTCTTCCAGAAGCCTGCGCCTTTGGCTGGGTCTTCTTTTCCTTCTTCAGTGTCTTTGTTTTGAATCCTTCAAATACAAGACAAAGGTACAGCTCACGTATCATCATAGATAGATAGATATATATTTCACTCTCACCACATAAATACAAAACATCCAAATATCCAAAACATTCAGAACAAAGTTAGTAGCCAGGATCCGGGACACCTACCCACGTTGGAATCATTCGTTATTTTCTTCACTATGTCTTTGGGGGAGGGGGGCAAGGTGGGTGAGAAGGGAACTTCCCATGTAAATAATTTACAATAAAATTACTGTTTTTTAAAATGTTCTGCTCTTGCTTGGGATGGAGGGATACATTCAAGACACTGCGGCCTTCAGCGTCTGGGTCTGTAGTTTTGGTTCAATTGTGAGTGGCCTTGACTGTGGGGATGGATGGCCATTGTTATGCCAACGAGTGATGAAGCCACAACCAGAGTCAAGGTCCAGTTTTCTGACTTGGGGACCTTCAAAGTCCTGGGATAATTTTTCCCCCTTGACTGGAGTTGGTGGGGGGCATGCTTTACCATTAGGCAGGGAGATAATCTAGTAGAAACTGAGCCCCAGCACCCTGCCTGGCGGTCCCTTCCTCCTGATTCCCAAAGCACTGCCCTGAAATTCGTTTCCTGCGTGATGGATGGAAAAGTGCTTGGGGGTGATAACAAGCCAACTGAGCTGACCGGCCTCCACCCGAGTAAATCTGCACACGAGACGTGGTGGGTCCAAAACACCAGATTGGGCAGCTCAGGAGATGTAGAAGGGGTCCGTCTTCAGGGGGAATCTTAAGCCGATTGCCACCCTCAGAGTAGCCGCTGAAAGCACTTCCTTTCCTTCTGGCCTGCTCTTCTGCTTTTCCTTTGGAAAATGCCCGCTGAAGGTCACTCTACCAAGAAGTTGAATTTTGCGCTTTCTCTAGCCTCAATTTTCTTACACCTTCCAAACTCCGTAAGAGTATTTCCAAATGGGGCTCCGCTTCTTCTGGTTTTTGTATGGTGGTTGTTTAGTTTTATGTCATTGCTGTTTAAAGTAAATGTATTGACCAAGGTGCCCAAGTATGATGTCTGTCTTATTGTTTCCAGGGTTAGGTAGGACCGGTGTGATTCCAGTTCTTTTTAAGGGTTTAAGGGAACTCAGCAAGATTCATTCCACCAGGAAGCGGCTCACACGTTAATGGGGTCTCCAGTGAGGTCTGAAAAAGCAGGATTTAGGGAATACCCCTAAAGCCCTGATTTCATTAGCAAGAGGAAGGAACGTCCATCCTTTTTGGTCTAAGGAACTCAACAAGTCTTTCAGTCCCCAGGCATCTGCGTGCAGCGTTTTTCTTCCAAACAATCAAAACGATCTTCAGAGGCAGCGCGCGCTCTCGGATCTACAGCAGGTGTCCTGGGCTTTGTACCTAGAGTCCGTCTTTGCCTGGCCTGCGGGGCTGGCCTCGCCTTGGGGCTTCAGGT
This sequence comes from Suncus etruscus, assembly GCF_024139225.1. Taxonomy (NCBI): domain Eukaryota; kingdom Metazoa; phylum Chordata; class Mammalia; order Eulipotyphla; family Soricidae; genus Suncus; species Suncus etruscus. The sequence continues at coordinate 63,410,970 of NC_064864.1, forward strand.
TGGCTAACTCGGGCATTTCCCCCTCAATTCTTTGGATTCTCCCGGATTCTGAAGGAAGTTTGTGGGGCGGGGAAGGAGGGCAGGGAAGGCGGAGGAATGATGGGGGCGAAAATGGGGGGGCGCCCAATTGAGATGAGGTCGGGTAGCAGAGCCAGGTGGGGAAGAAGCGTTGTCAGAGGCCTCGTGGGATCCGGGGAGCGCAGGGCCCCGGGCGCCTAATGCGAGAGTCCATAAATATCACCACAATAAAGACTCTACATATAAATACAGGGACACACTTCAGATCAGTCCAGCGCTTTTTTCTCGGCCCCGTCTTTATTGTTGGTCCGGGAGTAAGGCTCGAAGGCCGACGAGCTCAGGTAGCGGGCGGAGAGTTCTTGTAAATTCCCGGCCAGCGACCCGGCCATTGTCAACGGGGCCGACGACAGGCGGCCGGCGACGGAGCCGAGCAGCGAGGGCACCGGCAGGCTGAAGAGGCCGTGGCCAGCGGCGGGCGCGCCCGCATGCAGTCCTCCGGGCCCCGCGGGCCCCGCGCCTGGGGCGGACGGCGGGGTGCGGAGAGGCGGCGCTGGCCGGGCCCGGGCCGGTGGCGGCAGCGGCAGCGGCGGCGGCAGCAGCGGGCCGAGCCCGCAAGCGGCGCCCGCGCTCAGGGGCCGGTAAGCTGGGCCCGCGGAGCGCCGAGCCGAGCGCGCCAGTGGCGCAGGGCGGCAGCAGCGCGGGCAGGCCGGGAGGCGACAGCAGAGCGACCCTGCTCCAGCAGCCGCAGCACGCTGCACGTGGCGGCCGTCTCCGACACCACCGAGCGCCAGCTCGAGTCCTTGCCCTGGTCCTTCTTTTGCTTCGTTCGCCGGTTCTGGAACCAGACCTTCACCTGAGTGTCGGGGCACAGGGGAAGACAGGAGAGAAGGGCGGGAGGAGAAGGGCGTCAAGGTGTGCGGGTTCACGGACGTCCCTTCGTCCACCCCCAGTGCCCACTCCGCCCACAGCCCGGGAACTCCGAGCCCAGGAGATGCGGCTTGCCAAGGCCGGGCCTCTAGGAGCGGGAACCACCCGCCACTGCTAGCCCAGGTGGGTCGAGGTCGCAGCTAACAACGCAACACACATGTCCAGGTCCTAACTCCAGACAGTGTCACGGGGTTCTCTGGGTTGCGCCCCAGCCCGCAACCAGGTTGCGCAGCAGGAGTCTGGAGTGAGGCCTGCAAAGGTGCTGTGGAGACGTGGGATGGATGTGGAGGTGTGAGTGGGGAGACCTTTCCTCTGCCCAGGCCCTTAGCCCATCCGGCTCAAATTTCACCCCAAGCTTCTAGAACTCTTGTTGAATGCTCCAGGGGGGCAGTTTCTTGCCCTGCAGACTGGACTCCACCAATAAAGGCCCACAGGGATTGGGTGTTGCAGAAAGGAAGCATTTCTGCAGAATGGACTTGCCAAACTTTCTCTGCCTCCTCTAGCTACCAGACTAACTGGAGGTGCTGAGAACACCCTGAATTTGATCACTCCACTGTTGTGTATCAGGAACTAGGGGGTTATGGGAGGAAGTAACTGAGGCGGGAGGAAACTTGTTTCCCTCCACCAATCTTCCCTCTCAGTCCTTCTCCCTTGCCCACCCTTACTGATGGATGGGTGGTTCCAATGAAATTTCACAGATAATAAAGATCTTGTAAACCAGGAAGGGTGGAAGCAGCAAAGAGAGGCTATAATGACTGGCTCTGCCAACTTATTTTCATGGATAAGAGCATATCGCATCCTAAGGTCTCAGCTTTCCACCCATATCCTCAACTGCAAAAATGCTGCTCATTGGCATCTAGGCTGGTACAGAGAGAGGCACTGGGAATCTTCAGGCTTCTTAGGCCACACTGCTGGCAGGATATGGTAGGGTCTGCAGCAAAGGATGCACAGGAGGCAAAACTCTAAGACCCTCAAGAGCTCCCAGACCAGAGTGCTCATGGCTAGCTTCAGTGGCTGCACAGAGACCCATCACAGCTTGGAAAAGATTTTAAGTTGATTTGGCTAGGCTAGACTATGGGTCTACATCAGGACACCAATACAGAACTCATTAATGGCCTAGGTAGGGGTTAGGCACTGCTCCAGGGGAAGCCTGGTGTGCCTAGACTTAAGTCTCAAGATCAAACACCTTTTTGCTAAGCCGAGAAGTCACCCACAGCACTCAAGCAAAAGCTTCAGATCTAGGCCTTCTTGCAGAGTGAACCTGTGTACTATTGGGGGTGGGGGGAAGCCCGCAGGGGAAGTTTGCCAAGGAAACTGGTGTCTGGAAAGCTGGTCAAAGAGGGGTGGCGGGCAAAAAGACACAAGGAGTTCTTGTTGAGCAGAATGAAAACAAGGAATTCCCAGGACAGGGTTCCATGAAGAAGTCCCACAGGGCAGATTCGGAAGGAGCGTTGTGCTCCAGTCCTGTGTGGGCGGCCCTGATGGACTTGGACAGGGGAAGCTGCTTCCAGAAGGGGGAAAAAACCTTTCTTTCCGGTTCCACAACTCCTCCACTTCTGAGGCTTAGTCCAGAGGGAGGCAGGTGCGGAGAAGTGTGAGGCCTAGCCACCCAGTACCTGGGTCTCCGAGAGGTTGAGCTGCCGGGCGAGCTCTGTCCTCTCCCGGCCCACCACGTACTGGCAACGCTGGAACTCCATCTCCAGGCGGTACAGCTGCTCCGCCGTGAAGGACGTGCGCGTCCTCTTGGGCCGGTCCAGGTCCAGGCCCTTGGGCAGGATGATCTCTCGGATGGACCCCTTGGCATCTGGGGAAGGGCAGATGTCAGTCGCCGAACCCGCCCGTTCCCCTCCACTTTTCTGCCCGTACCGGGCTTTAGTGACCATCTCCTTTGCAATACCGAGTTGGTTGGGGTTAGGGGTGTGTGGGGTGCCACCACAGCTGGGGGCAAAGATCCGAGGTGTGTGTTAGGGACTAAGAGGTGAAACCCACACAGGAGGAAGAACCAGATTTTGGAAAATCACTGGCAGAGCACTAAGAAGGGAGTTGGGGGGGGGGGGGCAATTCCAAACAGGCAGGTTATCCTTCGGGCCTGGGGGCCTTACAGCGAGGTTTGGATCCTCTTCTACTCTGAGGGTCCCCACACTGACCAGCCAGCCGGGGTTCCACCTGCGGGCCCCAGCCTCGGCGTGTGCAGACCAAATCGTCCTATTGCGAACCCCACCCTACTCTATCCCACCCCGGGGTTCCGCGACTCCCGGGCTGCGAAAGAGGGATCGAGTCGCGGCCGGCGGGTCCTGGCGATCCGCGGGTGGAGAACGCGCGGGGCCCGGACCGGGTCTCTCCACGGCGGCGGCCTGAGCCCAGCGCACGCCAAGCAGCTGAGCCGAGCACCGCGGCAGCCTGGGCGACTGGGCCAGCGTGCCCAGCCGCTTCTCCCAGAGCAGCGGCCGGCCCGGAGCGGCCACAGGCCGGGCGCGCAGTCCACGGCCAGCGCCTCTTTTTCGCCCCTTTGGCGCGTTCCACCCTCCCAGGCAGAAGGAGCCCGCAGCGGGCTCGGGGCTGCTCCTCCGGCCCAGAGAGCGAGCACTTTTCGCCCCAGAGTTGTCCAGCTCCTTCCCGGGGTCGGAGGCCGCAGCCTGGAGCTGGGGCCCGCCGGGGGCAAGTCCTAGTCCTGGAAGCCGCCCCTGCAGCCCAAGCCGGCGGGGCCCCTCGGGATCGGGGCGACTCAAGGCGAGGCCCCTGGAGAGCGCGCGCCCCGGGTGCCGGTCGCCTCCGCGTCCGGCCGGAGCCGGGGCGGGGAAGGGCCGGGAACTTTGTGCCAAGTGGCGGGCGGCACCGGCTCGGCACATCGCGGCCGCGGCTCGGGGCTGGAGCGCAGTTCGCGCGACCGAGTCGCCCCCAGCGAACGCGCGCGGCAGCCGGGCCACCCCCCCACACACACCCCCGAATCCCTACCTCGGACCAGGATCCGGCGGCAGTAATCCGGGTCGGCGGCGGAATTGGATTTACTTTTGTTACAGTCGTCGGCGGCGCCCTGCGGCTCCTTGAGGAAGGCGGCGGGCAGGCTGCCCTCGGCGCCCTTGCCTTCGCGGCTCTCCTTGTGCGCGCTCTTGGACACCCGCGCAGCCTCCGCGTCCGAGTGGCATCGAACGTCCATTTTGTCCTGGTTTCCCGAACATAGGAGAGGCGAGAGCGACCCAAAGGGGGGAAATAGAAGGCGGGGAGGGGAGAAGGAGGAGGAAAGCAAAAAGGGAGGAAAGCAAAAAGAAAAGAAAAGGAGGAGGAGGAGGAGGAGGTAGCGCGGCTCCGACCTCTCCAAGGCAGCCGGGAACGGAGCGAGGCGAGCGGCCGGGCTGGAGGTCCGGCTCAGCGGCTCAGCGCGGCGGCGGCGGCCGGCGAAGGGCGCACGGGCCGGCCGGGAGGCGGCGGCGGGTCTGGTCCAAGATCCCGGCGGGAGCGGCGGCCAGACCGCCTCGTCAGCGGCCGCGTCCTCGGAGCACGTCCAGTGTCCCCCGGCCCCGGCGAGCGGGTGGCGGGCGAGCGGCGCGAGCGAGTCGGAGAGGCGGCGATGCCCGCCCGCCCCGCCACTGAGCCGGCGAGTTGTAGTTGTCCGACAGACAGCCGGGTTGGGGGGGGGGGGACGCGCACTCGCTGTTGCAATTGATTACGGGTAATTTCGCAGCCCCCACGTTTCGGTTACCTCATGAATACACTAGATTGTTTGGATAATATATCAGATCGTAATGGATGGTTTCTGTCCTTGTCCCCAATCAAGGAGGGCTTTCGCCAGTGAATACACGGAAATGATTGGTCTTGCTTTCAGGAAACACAATCAAAGACCCGCACTTGCAGCAAAACTTTTGACAAGATTCATCCTGGATTGTTCGTACCATTAGCAGACGTTATTAACTTTCCCTGCGCCTTTGACCCTCCTGGTCACAGACGGACTAGAGGGCCTTTCTCCGCACTCGACAGAGAGAGCACTGAAGGAGGGCGGAGGGGGGAGGGAAGGACCCAGCCAGCCGCCCTCGCACGCTCGCTCTGCAGCCCCAGAAAATACCAGCCTGGTGCTGGGGTGGCGTGGGGGAGGCCGGGAGGAAGGAAAAAGGCTCTCCCGCCCCACGACAAAATAAAATAAGGAGGAAAAAGTATCCCCCTCCCCACTCGCAAAATCCAAGCTCTCCTCCCCAGCAAGTCCTTAACACACCTCAACGCTGACAGCCATCTTAAACTGCCACTTCTCTCCAGTTAGTTCCAGCGGGATTTTTTTTTTCATGCCTGCACCTCCAGCAGCCCTGAAGCAGCCCATTGAAAGGGCAGCTTTGTACTCAGAGAGTGAGTGAGTCCAGCAGAAGAGAGAGAGAGAGAGAGAGAGAGAGAGAGAGAGAGAGAGAGAGAGAGAGAGAGAGAGAGAGAGAGAGAGCCCGAGTGTGAGTCGATTGCTTCAAAGAGAGAGAGAGAGAGAGAGAGAGAGAGAGAGAGAGAGAGAGAAAGTTTTCCCCTCGCTATTTCATTGTCTCTGCTACAATATCTTTGAGAAAAGCAACAGCCAGTAATCCAATAAGAGCATTGATTAGGCTACAATGATTCAATTCAAGCGCACGGCCTTGTGCGCGGAGCCTGCTCCAGCCCTTCTCGCCACCTTGCCCGGGCAGAAGCCCTCTCCACGCCGCTCTCCCCATTCATTCCTTTATGGGAAATGCGGAGCAAAAGGAGTGAAAGATGGCAATTATCTAATTGGACTATTAACAAACAGTGCTCCGAGTGCGGCGGGCTGGCGTGGCCGGGGAGGGGGAAGGGCCGCGTCCCTCCCCGGGCCTCATTCACCGAGCGCTGCGGAAAAGGGATTTTTTTTTTTCCTTCAAGAGAGCTGCGGGGAGGGCGGGCGCTTTGGGGGCGCAGAGGAGAGGTGGGAGGTTCGGCGGAGAATTTTTCCACACAATTCCAAGAATGGGGGCGGAGGCGGGCGGGGAAGGGGAGGGCGAGGCGGGCGGGGGTCGCGGCGGGCCCTGGAGGGGGAGGGGACCCTGTGCCAAGGGCTCCGAGGGGCCCGCGGGACCCCGTCGGATTCCAGGGGCGGCGAGTTGGGGTTGGGGTGCTGTCCTGTCCCTTTTTCTCCCAGCCCCCGGGGAGGAGAACCCCGAGCCCTTGGACTCCGTAGGGCCCTTGGACTCCATGTGATGGGTGGGGAACTGCGTGCGTCGAGATGAAGCCGGGAGACCGCGTCGGAGCCCCCAGTCTTCCTGCCCAGGGCTCGAAGTGGCGGCCACTCCCCGACCACCGGCCTCGAGGCTTCTGCGCGCCCCACGTCGGGAGGCGCCGCCGCGGGTCTCGACGCCCCAGGATTCGGGCGGTGGGTGCTCCCCTTCCTTTCACTAAGGAATTCGGCCGTCCCCGGTGCCCCCCATAGTGGAACGGGGCTAGGGTTCCACACCCTTGCCCATTGGCTCTTCCTTGCCCCCCTGGCGTGAGTTGGGGAGCCGCTGGGCGCACTCGACGGCTGGACCTGGCGGAGGCCACCGGCCCCGAGCGCTCGCATCCCTGGCGAAGGGTTCGGAGCTTCTTGACCCTTTCGTGGCAATTGCGAGAGTCCCAGATCGGCGACCTGGACCCACAGGGGGGCACGTCGGGGTGAGTCTGGGCTTCTCCCCGCCGCTCTCCCGGGTGCCCCCAGCTCTGCCGCCGCCTCCTTTTCTCCAGAGCCACACACTGGATCCACACGGTGCCTGGTCAAAGGCCCAGGGCGGAGTCTTGAAAAACAAAAATGCTTCAGCATATTCTTTTCCTTCGACTTGGGGCCGAGCGCTGCGCTCAGCAAGGATGCACCCATGCCTGGCTCCCCAAGATACCCGGATTTGTGTTCAGACAACACACACACACACACACACACACACACACACACACACACACACACCATTAGAGAATCTCATCCCTCTTGTAGGAGAGAATAGCGGCGTATTTCCTTTTACGTGGAAACTTACTTATTAGACTCTGAATTTGCTTAGCTTCTCCTTCAGGGAAGTTGCAGTATATTCCCATTTTATAGATGGGTAGAGTGGGACTCAGAGGTCCTCCAGCAGCCATCCACCTCCCTTTCCCACAGAAATGCTTAAAGCGGAACCAAAGCTCAATTCTGTCTGACTTCTGGCTTGCCTATCTCTTCCTGAGCGAGATAGGGGAGCGAGCGCGCTGGGCTCTGTCCTTTTGGGGTTGGGAGCTGCTCTGAGTTTTGGGAACCTCCTGGAGATGGTCGTGTGACAGAAACTACAGTCAAGAGAATAAAACACTGTTCCCTGCTTGGCTCTGGGTTCTTGCCGGCTCTGCAGAGAAGACTCCTGTTCCCTGTCATCCATGTCATTACAGTGGCCTGAAAGTTGATGGCGGAATTCAAAATTTTGGACACCCCTTTCCGTGAACTTTATTGGAAACTGAGAAATGTGCAATCCTAGTTTCTGATATTATTTCTAGTTATGGATATGACTAGATGTCAAGCACCCTCTTACATTAAGTTGCTTTGATATGGAAAAAGAAAAGATACATTGCTCTGGATAAACCTGCTGAGAACAGTGTTCAGGAAAGGACATTTGTAGATCACAAATTAAACTTGAAGGATTCGGGGGCCAGAGAGATAGCATGGAGGCAGGGAGTTTGCCTTGCATGCAGAAGGACGGTGGTTCGAATCCGGGCATCCCATATGGTCCCCGGAGCCTGCCAGGAGCGAGTTCTGAGTGTAGACCCAGGAGTAACCTCTGAGCGCTGCCGGGTGTGACCCTCCCTCAAAAAAAATCAAAAACAAAAAAAAAAAAAACTTGGAGGATTGCACCTCTTAATTGGGTGGTGTTGGGAGGACACCATTGTGCTACCTGCACTACAGGAACCTTTCCCACTCACTTGAAAGGACTAGTGCTTATTTGGGAAGTGAGAGAAAGAAAGAGGAAATAATAGGGCAACTTTTTAATCCAGCAATATGTTACTAAGATTCTGAAGGTGTCAGGGCCTGGAACAGGACCCCAGTGGCCTTGAAAGCACTAAATCCCTTCCCTACTCCCCTCTGCTCTCCTCCTCTTCCCTTAACTCTCCTGCCCCTCTTTCTCTTTCCTGTTCTCCCCTTCCTTTTTTTCTTTCCTCCTCTTCTTCCCTCCCTTCTCTCCTACCCTCCTCTTCCTTCTTCTTCCCCATCTCCTCTGCCTCAATGGCCAGCTCAGGAAACCCACTAGTTCTTTTCAGGGCTCAGGTTTGGCCACACAAATGATGCTATTCAGCACTAATGGTTAGCTTGAAGTAACTGAACTCAATAAACAACTCAAAGCCTATTTTGGCTTTTTGGTGTGAAGAGTTGGGTTTATTTATTTATTTGATTTTTTGTTTTTTGGGCCTTTTTTTTAATGGCTGGATTAAAAATCTCTGGGCATCCATCCAGGAGGGGGGGGGAATTACAGATTTCTGAGAAGAGTCCATGGAGGACCAAAACTCAGGAGCAGAAATTTCAGAAGAGCAGCTGCTGCTTCCAGCAAAGCACAGGCTTCTGTGTGTCCATGTAAAGAAAGGGGGGAAACTCAATTACATGGATGACAGGGAACAGGAGTCTTCTCTGCAGAGTCTGCAAGAACCCAGAGCCAAGCAGGTAACTGTGTTTTATTCTCTTCACTGAATCTGCCTCCCTCCTCAGACTGCAGGTGCAGACAAACCCAGAATAGAATTGTAGAGCTGGAAGGATTTTTAGAGATCAGCCATTCCATAACCTTCATTTGACTTGACAGATGAGAAAAATGAGCCTGGAAAGACAAAGCAACTTGTTAAGGATTAGGCAAGTAGGTGGTGGGGTCATCTGTGCAATCAGTTTGGTTTGGGGACTGAATGCAACACTCCCACCACCTCCCAGGCTTTCTCAGACCTAAGCAAGATAATTGCTGGGGGAGTTAGGTGAAAGGATGTTACATGTATGAGCAAAATCCCAATCTGAACCCGGGGCTGTTTTTCCTATTCTCTGCCTCCATTCTGGCTCTGCTTCAAAAAGCTGGCTCAGAGAGCTTACACAGTGCATTTCATTTTCATCTTCAGTTTTCACTGAAGAAAGGTGCAGGAGAAGAAATGTATGGGAGAAGAACATACAAGATCCTTGTAGATTAGGAGTGATTTGGAGACAGTGTAACATAAGGTCAGGGACATGGTTTGTGCAAGAGCCACATGAGAAGCCATAACATCAAGTTCCATACCTCATTCTATGATGAGTCAGACCTCCTGGTCATAAGGACTAAGGACAAACCAGAATGGCCAGCAGAGATAGTGCACAGAGACTTTCATCTCCAAATTATGTGTGGTGATAAAATCAATTTTATCTCATTGTCATTATCCCATTGAACAGGTAACTGGGGCCCTGTAGATGTGATTAAATTAAGAACTGGTGCTGTGGACTGGAGTCATAGCACAACAGATAAGGTGCTGCTTGCCTTGCATTTGTTCAACCCAGGTTAGATCCCTGGCATCCCATATGGTCCCCTGAGCACTGCCAGGAGTAACTCTTGAGTGCAGGCAGAATCAGAAGTAAGCTCTAGCATCACCAAGTGTGGTTCTTCCCCACCCACCCGCCTCTTCTTGAGGGTAAGACACTAACCTTGCACTCTGCTGCTTTGGGTTCAGTCCTCTGCATGGCATATGGTGTCTTAAGCACTGCCATGAGTAAGCCCTGAGCACAAAGCAGGAGTAAATTCTGAGTACTGCCAAGTGTCCCCCACACCCTAAAAGTGGAACTGAGACTGAATATCTAAAGTGGGAAATGCATCCAAATATCCAGTTCTCTATTTTAACTAAAGCCAGAGTACTAGCTCAAGTGCAAAAAACTAGCTCTGAATTATTCTGTCTTCATGTCAAGCAAGCAATCCATTGCACACCATTTCTCAATTTGCATTGTACCAAGAAATGAAATCCCACCTTTCATTAGTTTTATATATTTGTACATAGAAGACTCGGTAATCTATTTTGCAAAATAAGTTTACTTTAGCGTCTATAAGGTTGCTCTGTAACATAAGGAAAGTTTTTGGAGTACTACTTGGCATGGTGAATACTGTCAATAAACACTGATTTTCCTTTGAGCATCTTCTGGGGGTACCTTGGTGTTATTCAGAATCAGAGATAAGGTCCAAGATCCAGACAAAGTAACTACAAATTTAAGTCCAGACAATAGGTGACAAAGTTGGTTGGCTTCATACTAATACAAAACTTTACAAAGGTAATAAATAATGGGTAATTTTTATTGAAAAATTAATTACTGCTATTAAGTCATTCAATTTCCATACCCTAATGAAAAAGAGCAATTAATATATATATTCATTTTGCTGAATTAAAAATGGCCATAAATTATTTCATTCCATCAAAGAGTGAAGTCTATGTCTTCTCTGCTGAATTTAGCTTCCTGACACACTTTGATTAGTAGAATGGGGAGAAGCAATACTGTGGCAGTTCTAGGATTTGGTCTGAAAGAGACTTGTTAGCATCTAATTCTTTTTTTTTTTGGAGGGGGCCACACCCCGCGATGCTCAGGGGTTACTCCTGACTCAGAAATAGCTCCTGGCAGGCACAGGGGACCACATGGGATGCCGGAATTCAAACCAACCACCTTAGGTCCTGGGTTGGCTGCTTGCAAGGCATACGCCACTGTGCTATCTCTCCAGCCCTTGTTATCATCTAATTTTAATGGAACCCAGGTGCCATACTATAATAAGCTAGTCTGCCTACCTACTAGAGGAAGAGAAATCATATGGAAAATTGAGATGCCCTAACTTTCAGTCATGTGAGGAAAACCATTCTGGATATTCTGGCCTTACTGAACTTTCAGCTGAATGTAAACTTTCAGAAAATACCAATACCATATTAATGAACCATCTGTGCTGAGCCCTGTCCAAATAGCAAAACCATGGAAAATATGTGTTGGGCATTGTTTTAAGCTATTAAACAAGTTGGTTATACAGAAAGAAACAGGTAATTGAAGCAATTATATTATAGAAGAGAATTTGAGAGGTTAAGAGAATTTGAGAAGTTAACTTCTCTCTTAACAGAACAGTTAAGAGACTTATCTATGGTTTCAGAGCTAGGTACAGTCTAGACTCAAACCCAGAACCATGCAGCATCCCAGTTGATGGTCTCAGTAGTCCTTCTTGTGCAAATGAATGGTTCTGCTTTAATATTTAGGAGAACAGAGTTACATTAACAGGAATGGTGGTGAATGAGGGAAAAACAACAGGTGGTTGGTTGGCTCTAAATTTCTCCAAGGGAAGCTTTCTGGGAGAAGAAAAGAAAGGATTGATTTTATTACCTTTTCTGTAGTCACAGAGAACTTTGAGGTTCTCCAGGAAACGGGCTTGTACATTTGTCTCTTTCTAACAGGAGCACATTTGTATTTCAAGGCATCTTTAAACCCATCATTTTCTAAAATTTCTTACTGTCTGAGAAGCTGTGGGAGCCACTTATCCAACAAGCAGGTACTCATACTTACTTCTTGCAAGTCTCTAAGAAATATGCCTCCAAACGGCAGTGTGTTTATTTCAATGTGTGGAAACTCTGGCCCAGAAATCACTAATTCTACAAACCTCTTTATATCCATAAGAGACCTTCAAAAGAAGCAGGATGAATACAATGAACAATTAAAATGGGTGTGGGTAAAAGGTTTATGAGCTACAATGGTTTTTTGCCCATAGGAGAGCTTCCTGGGTCATCAATTGTGTCATTATTTTTATTTTAGATTTAAGGCACACAATTCCAGTTTTCCCATTTCCTAGCCTGTAGGAGACTATGGATACTAAATGGGAAGGGGAAATATTGCTTGAGGCAGGAACACTGATGATAGGGAGACTGTCCCCTCTCTTGAAGATCTTGGAGAGAGAAAGAAAACAGAGCAAGCAACTAGAAGACATCACAATCTGGGAAGATTTTCTTGCATATAAGTCACTACAATCTCAAATGCCCTTGAAGGCAAGAAAGCAGGAGAATGCAACGTGACAATACCTATTCAGAGAGCTGTCCCTTAAAAGATTCAACTGTATTTTTGCTTAAGAAGGCTTAGAGGCATAGGCCATGTTTGAGAAACATTTTAATATAAGTTAACTCAGAAAAGTGATGTAGGGGTTATTACTTTTTTCTTTCATAACAAGGAAAGAAGTCATATCATTTCAAAACTCAAAATTAAACCCAGTGCAAGTAACATGGTCTCTTCCTTCATTTGCTACTTTAAACTGACCATGAAGTATTTTACATAGGACAGCAGAAAGGAGTAGTAGACTGATTTTATCCAAAGATGTTTTGTATCAGATCATAACATATGCAAGGAGGTCAAGGAAAGCAGAAAGATAAAATCACCCACCCAAAACCACTTGGCAAAACATCTAGCCAAGATAAAAAAGGAAACCAGGAGCCTGGTGTATGATAAACATTCACTGATAGTTGCATAAAGAAGTAAAAAACATGAGAAGACTTGAACTATTGGTGAATACCATTTGTTCTAAGAGTTTGCAAGATTCTCAGCTATAACAGAAGGAGACAACTGTGATCACAGGCTACAGAGGGTTGTCATTGACCCTGATGGCCACTGTGACTTAAAAGGGAGGCAAAAGCATGCTCCATGAATTGAAGCAACTGCTAGAACAAAAAAGATAGAAGAAGAGATGTTGTTGATGGGGCAGAGATGTTATAATAAGATGTATTGGGCAATTCCTAAATCTACTCCTCAGTACTTCTACAACACTTTGCCTCTTCAAATGTGCTTTACAAACATTAACTAATTAAATCAGCAGGACTTCTGGAAGGAAAAATTAAACCTCTGTAATCTGTTTGAAATCTTGGAAAGAGCTAATAAAATTAAGGTATAGAGTTTGTAGAAAGGAGGATGCAAAACCATTAGTAGCTTTTGTGCAGGATTAAATCCTATAGTATGGTGAGATACTGGGTCAGAAAATGCCAATGGCAAATGTAGGCCCTGCCATGACACCATTATTTATGACCCGAGGAGACACCACTGAGGTTCTGTGAGAACATCTCAGGCCTGCTTAGTTGTGGTCCATGCTCCTTTCGGTCCTTTCTGTGAAGGATCTTCCCTTGGGTGAATGGAAGGTGGAAGAATCCCCGCTTTGTGGGTCATCTATGTTCTAACTACAATTTCTACAACAGAAACAGTAGAACTAGGAACAGGACACTGTATGTCAGATGCCAAGTAGGAATCAGCCCTCATTCAAATCTTTGGTGGCTGCTGCCTCATACACTTAAGATAATTAGTAGTTTGAGGGCTAGAGAGATAATTCAGGTTAACACATTTGCCTTTCATCCAGCACACTTCACTAAATAGGTCTTCTGAGCATCACCGTGAGTGATCCCCAAGCACAAAGCAAGGAATAAGTGCTGATCTCAACCAGGTGGGGGCCCCTAAACTGATAATAAAATAATAATAATAATAATAATAATAATAATAATAATTTGCCATTTTGAGACTCTAGTGCCTTCTTTCTCATTTGAAATTTGAACAATTCGTTTTTTACCCTATTGTAAAATTTTGTCAGGTTTTTCCAGATGTTAAAGGAAGACAGAGTGGGGTCAGAGGGAGAGTACAGGGATTCAGACACTTACCTCGAATGCAGTTCTACCCCCTGGCATTGCTAGTAATGACCACCATGTTTGACCCCACCCCTCACCCCCAAATGGAATACATCATTTTCTTGGGTAAAGAAACAGGATGTATTCATAAGGAAATGTTCCTGAGAGTGTTTGGTTTGAGATGGGGGAATTGGTGGGATTCTGTGTTAATCTAGATTTGATTTGTCCTCAAGCAGAAAAACTAACCACAGTTACTTGTCAGATCATGTGAGCTATCCTTCATTCTTCAATGACTTAAAATTCCAGTGACTCAAGGGCCAGAGCAACAGCACAGTGGGTAGGGCATTGCAAGCAACCAACTCTGGAATCCCATAGGGTTCCCCAAAGTACCAAAAGTAATTTCTGAGTGGAGAGGTAGGAGTAACCCCTAAGCACCACCAATATCACCCTAAAACAAAACAAAAAAATCCCAGTGACTCAAAGAGATAACATCTCTCAGGAGGATTTGTTTGACATTGAATCAAAGACAGTGTTTTTTTATAACTGAAAATGGAAGCTCTAGGCGACAAGAAAAAGGAAAAAAGAGGACCAGGAATTGGAAGGGTGCACCAGTGAGACCACTGCACTTTACTTTCTGTTTTGCTTCAAAGAAACAGGATGAGATGGGTGACCTCTTAGGAACTGAAGTCCCCAGTGCCAACATGTTCTGATTCTGTGGTCACCTGTGGGAAGCCTGGGCTAGGAGCTGTGGCCTCAGGCAGAGACACTGGACTGTTAACTTGGTCTGATGCCTATTGGGTATTTAGCAGAGACCCTCTGCAGATGCAGATAAGTGCCCAACATAACACTCAACATCCCAACATGTCATGCTGAAATCATTTCTTGCATGAGCTAAAAACTCAAACCAAATTTATGGTTCATGGTTTCAAGTTTCAAGTTTTGTTTGGTACATATGGTATGGTTTTTTCCAACTCAATGTCCAATATTTCCCCAAGAATGAGGGATCCACATATGAACCCTCAGCTTGTAAAAATATTGATGATCTTGTTGTTGCACTTGGTTTGTTTTTCCATGTCTACAATCAGCGAAGGATAAGAATTGATCGTTTTTTAATTCTGGAGCAATAGCACAGTGGATACACAGTGGATAGGACATAACATGTGTCCAGTACGGACCAACCCAGGTTCAATTCCCAGCATCCAAGCCTGCCAGGAGCAATTTCTGAGCACAGACCCAGGAGTAACCCCTGAGTGCTTCTGGGTGTGACCCAAAACAAAAAACAAACAAACAAAAAAGTGATCGTTTTTTCTGGAAGGGGCCCACTGCTACCTGGTGTCCCATCATTCTGACCCCTTTGTCTCTGTTATTTGCTCAGGTTTAGAGACATCTGACTCTAAGGTGATGCTAAGGAAAAGAGTGGCTCTGAATGTGTCTGCCCAGCTGAGCTCAGCAAATTCCCAAGTCCATATTATGTGCCAGAACCAGTATCAGCCTCTGTCTTTCAGTGCTGAATCTGGTCTGAGAAAACATCCCCATGGTTCACACCATCCATGGTGTACTTAGAACCCAAAGTCCACAAAGGAAGACTTACAATGGGGTAAGGGCTCTGATACCTTGGAATATTCCCTTTGCCTTCCTCTACCCTCCCCATGCAGGATCCAGGGAATGCTAGAGAACAGTACAGGAAGGTGATAAAAATGAACTACTTTCCTCTAAAGTATGGGTGAACACACAGTTTTCCATGCATCTTCCTAAGCATGACCTGCATCATTTTACATGTATAGAAACTAAGGCTCAGAAAGTCAGGAAACTAGTTTCCTTTTCTGCACCAATAACAGTTTTCTTGTTCTTGCAGCCAAAAAGTGTGTGGTGAAGATGTGAGGCTGGTATTTACCCTGCTAGATGGAGAGCATTAAGATGTGTCCCTGAATGCCAGGTTCAGCTCTCCAGCTTCTAGGAGAAAAGTGAAGAAAAGCAATAAAGCAATGAATAAACTGAAAACTTGGCCCCAGGATGGTCTCCAGTTTTGTGGAAAAAAGAGAACTGAAAACCAAACAAACAAAAATGGCTTCTAACTGCCAACATAGAACTGACTTGACAAGGGGGTGAACATTGTGGTTAACTTCCTCTTTTTCATAAAAACAGAGGAAAAATCTCCACAAGCTAGCAAAGGAGAGAAGGGAAGCCTAGAGTACATGGGACTAGCGAGTGTAGTTGAAACTAATGAGATGATGCCCTGGTGCTCCAGAACATTCCATCTGGTATGTTGGGAGAAGAGAAGCAGTGGGATAGTAGACAGAGAAGAAAACTGGTAGCAGAAGGGAGAGGAGGATGGTGATGGTGGTGGCAGGTGACCAGGGCCAGCTGACTATCAGAGATGGGCATGGATTCACCCTCTGTGGAAGACTTGCTCAGATGGTTGCTGGCTTTCCTCTTTAAAAGCATCACTGCTTCTGAGCAAATAAAGATGAGGTTGTCTCCCCTAAATAATTTATTTAAGGCTGCCCTTAAATACACCTCAGCATCCCTCCTCCTGATCTATCTCACCACAAACCATCTTTATCTCTTAGGCTCCTTCACATATGCCTATTTGTCCATATCTGCTTCAAGACACCCTTTTATCCAAATGACAGTTATTTTTCTTAAATTTTAATGGAGGAGACATCCCATCAGTCATCAAGGAATCCAGAAAACATTACCCAGCTTTATTTTTAAAGACATACTAAATGGGAATTCTCCAATTTCACTTTGTTGCTGTCATTCATTAAATTCACACCCATCCTGTTATGACTAATCAGATATAAATCAGGTCTACCCTAAATATCAGACATCCTTAATTCCTCTACTATTTTTTGGCAGGGGCACACTTGGCTGTGCTCAGGTGTTACTCCTGGTTATGTATTCAGAAATCGCTTTTGGCTCGGGGGACCATATAGGATGCCAGAGATTGAACCCGTGTCCATCCTAGGTCAGCAGCATGCAAGGCAAACACCTCACTGTGCTCTGGCCCCAATTCCTCTACTCTTCACTAAAGATCTGGCAGGCATGGATTATTACTTGTTTCATTTTAAAGATGAGGATATTAAGGCATGATATACTCACTTATCCAAACCAGTCAACTAATAAATGAAGATGAATGCAGCCATAGCCTCGTGATGCCTTAACTAATCACTACAGACCAAGGGGCTTAAACTAGAGAAACTTCTTCCTCATGGAGCTGGAGGCTGGTAGTATGGGTCAGGGATAGCTTCCAGTGAGGCCTCTCTGGCTTGTGGACTGGACTTTTCTAGTATGTTTCTGAGTGGTCAATCTTGTTCACTTGGAAAGGAAAAACTAGTTTTTCTTTCTCTGCTTATAAGAACACCGAAGTCTAATTAAAACCTCCCCTTTCACCTCCTTTCTAATTAAAACCTCCCCCTTGACCCTATTCAACCTTCCTTACAGCCCTATCTCCAAGTACAGTTATATTGAGATTTCACATATGATTTGAGGAGGTCACACTGCAGTTCATAACAATGAACAGAGCACCTACTAACTTCCCACCACTCTGTTCTGCACTGCAGTGAGAAAGGTAAATAGGGAACTTGCTTATTAGCCCAAAATCTTCCTAAAGTCTGCTGGGAACAGGTCAGCACAGACAAGAAACCTGTAAATCTCTTGACTAATCAGATCACTTTAACAACATTAGTGTGAAGAGAAAATATTGCAGAGGGTGTTGTTGGGACTAAATTTATCCCAAGCATGTACAGCATCAGAAAAAGAGTTACCTGGGAGCCGGAGAGATAGCATGGAGGTAAGGCGTTTGCCTTTCATGCAGGAGGTCATCGGTTCGAATCCCGGCGCCCCATATGGTCCCCTGTGCCTGCCAGGAGCAATTTCTGAGCCTGGAGCCAGGAATAACCCCTGAGCACTGCCAGGTGTGACCAAAAAAACAAAAAAAAAAAAAAAAAAAAAAAAAAAAAGAAAAAGAGTTACCTAAACAGAGGAAAGATAAATACAAAGGTCCTGAGATAGAAATTAAGGTGTATTAGAGGCTTTAGAAAAGGCCAAGCCTGTCCGAGTTAGGATTTGGATTTGAGACAGGAGTGTTTGGGTTTGGGACAGGACAGGAACTACCTTACAGAGCTTCAGTAGCTATGGGAAGGAGTTTTGTATTTATTCTGAGAATAGTGAGCAGGTTTATAAGGTTTGGAAATTTGACTTTTGCTGTAAAAGACCAGTTGTCTGGCTGGCTCATGGTAGGAAGCTGCCACAAAGTTGGGAGGTACAGTTAGGGCAGAGAAAGGACCAGTATGACAATGAGAGTTGGGAATGATCATTCTGGACCAGAAATAGGTTCTGAAAGGAGGGAAAGTGATTCACATGCTACCCCTTCAGGAACAATAATGCAACCACAGTGCCTAAAATAAATAAATAAAATAAATAAATAAAAAGAAGAGAGAGAAAGAGAAAAGGAAAGTGTCTGCCATAGAGGGAGAAAGGGCGAGAGGAAAACTGGGGAACATTAATGGTAGGAAATGTGCACCAGTGCAGGGATGGATGTCGGAATATTATGTATATGACTGAAACTCAATCATGAACAACTTTGCAACTAGCTGTATAAAGAAGAAGTTCCCCCCCCCCCACCAAATAGGCTCTTTATGTTTCACCCAACAATATTCACTGGAGACTCACCTGCCAGGCAACATGCTGGTCCCTCTTCAGGTCTCTGAGAGCCTCTTGTGTGGTAAAAGAGTGATGGTTGTGGGGCCGGCGTGGTGGCGCTAGAAGTAAGGTGTCTGCCTTGCAAGCGCTAGCCAAGGAAGGACCGTGGTTTGATCCCCCAGCGTCCCATATGGTCCCCCCAAGCCAGGGGCAATTTCTGAGCGCTTAGCCAGGAGTAACACCTGAGCATCAAACGGGTGTGGCCCGAAAAACCAAAAAAAAAAAAAAAAAAAGAGAGAGAGAGAGAAAAAAAGAGTGGTGGTTGTGGTGATGGGGTGCAAGATCCTGCTAGTCTCCCCTTCAAAGGTCACATGAGTCAAGATATCTTTGAGGGTTGAACTTGGTGAAAGAGACTAAGGAAGGGTAGAATAAGGAGAGCACTGAGGAGCAGAGCTTTGTGGAAGGCTCAGGACTTACTTCTTGGGTGGCCAAGAGAGAAGGAAAGGGACAAGGGGAGATAGGGGGAATGGAACCACAGCATCAATAGCTGACTTTGTTCCAAGATTAATTCAGCACCTATTTACCAGAGCCTATGTACCCAGAGCATCTGAACCCAGGTTTTGGGATGTAAGGTGAAAGGATTCTATTTGAATCCTGCCATGAAGGACTCTCATCAAGACAGGAGGAGCAGGCAGACCTGGGATGATCCAGTAGAGCCCAAAAAGTGGGACATTCATTGATACTGAGAGAAAGCACTGAGGGACAGGAGAGGAAGTGTACATGCCTATTCCATAGAACATAAATTGTACATATAGGCAACCCACACATCATTTTCTTTCAAAAAAAAACTTTTACTTCAACACTCATGTTTTCCTTATGCATGAAGGCTGTGTTCTATTGAGAACCAACCCAGATCCCTAAAACCACAGCCACTTACAGATCTGAAAGACAACAGCTCTAGAGAACTATGTGTTCGATGGCAGGTTGTTACCCCTCCCCAATAATAACTGTGGGAAGAGGGACCAGAGAGAAAGGACAGCAGGCAGAGTACTTGTCTTGGATGTCCCTGGCATTACAGGTCCCACGGTACGATAACGGATGATGACTCCAGAGTGTACAGCCAGGAATAAGGCCTGAACATTGCCAGATGTGGCCTCAAAACAAAGACAAAAGGGAGGAAAGTGGGGACTCAGGACACAGAAGATCAAATTGGCAGGATCTGCTGTTGGATTGAGTATTGGGGAAGTTGAGAAAATCAAGAAAGACAGTTAAGATTTACAGAGAAGGATCTGGAGTGGTGGTGCAGCAGTAGGGTGTTTGCCTTGAATGAGGCTGACCTAGGATGGACCATGGTTTGATCTCCGGCATCCCATATGGTCCCCCAAGCCAGGAGCAATTTCTGAACACATAGCCAGGAATAATCCCTGAGCGTCACTGGGTGTGGCCCAAAAACAAAAACAAAAATGATTTACAAAGAAAATGCAGGTGGAAAGGGAGAGAAAACCATTATAATAAAGCACCACCAAGATAGAAACCATTAATATGAACTAGCAAGAAAACTCCTATAGTGGTGGGAGCCAGAGTTCAACAGACAGGCCTTGCCTTGTATCACATATCGTACCCTGAACCCTGAACCCATTAGGTTCAGGGGATCCCTGAGCACAGATCCAGGAGTAAGCCCTGAGCACCACAGGATATGTCCCCCAAATAAACAAATAACTCTGATTCTATGCAATCATTTTTTTCTATGGTGTTAATTATTTTATCTATAAAATTATACCATTTGGACCCAATAGTTAAAGTCCTTTTATGTGTGTACATATTAGTAAAATTTAATATCAATATATCAAAATAAATAAAAATGGGATTATCATCCCTCAACATCAAACAGAACATACCAGCATAACTGAAAGCCTTTTGGGAGACCTCTAACCTCTGCACTCTCCACCAATGGAACCACATACCAAACTACTGAGTTGACACTTCTCATCTCTCATCTCTTTTTTACAGTTTTATAATATATCTGTCCCTTTCTGTGTCTATTTTTTGTCTAGTGGGTTTGGTAAAAAAATATTCCACATGGACCATCTCATTTGTTTTTCACTGATATCTTCTGAGAATGCTGACGTAGAAGGTGGGTTACCTTTTTTCTGATGAGCTAGAAGTCAACTTGGGCCACTCCATAGTATTTACC
Source organism: Suncus etruscus (assembly GCF_024139225.1). NCBI lineage: Eukaryota > Metazoa > Chordata > Mammalia > Eulipotyphla > Soricidae > Suncus > Suncus etruscus. The sequence goes on from NC_064864.1 coordinate 63,431,332, forward strand.
ATCTGGACCACATTTATCACATTTCCTGCCTTACTTTTCTTTACATACATAATCAAAACCAAACTCTGAGTTTTTGAACAGCAGGATCAAACCTCTGAAGCTTTGGCCAGCATGGTGAGTTTATAAGACCACAGACTTCATTCAAAAAAACTGTGATGAAGGAAAAGCAGAACCATGATAGTCTTCATAGGGAACAGATAATGCAGGACAAGGGACAGAGATATAGAAATTAGACCTACAGAGAGGAACAACAAGGGTTAAGGGGTGCTTGAATTACATCTAGCAGACACCAGGTTGATATCTGGCTCCATATATTTGATCCCCTGTAGTATCACTAGGAATGATCCATAAGCACAGAGCCAGGAATCAGCCCTGAGTACCACCTACCCTAAAACCAAATGAATTAAGGAATGACAAGCAATGTCTAATAAGGAATCAAGAAAGAGCTTGAATAATCAGATACTGTGATAGAACTTTTTAGGCATAATCTTGCTCTTACAAGCCAAATCCCTGATATTTGAAAAGCAAAATAAATAAAGGTCCACTTCTGCTTGAGAAGTCTTTTGTGATCTAGGTATTAAACAAGTGACAGAAATCTCTAGGGCAAATCCTTCCTTTAGTTGGGTAAGACTAGGAAAAACTATAGAGTTGGGTCTTGAAAGGTCAGTACTACTCATTGGTTCTTGGAGAGGTAGAAAATAATGATTGGCTCTAAAACTTTCTTTTTTGTGTGGGAGCACACACCTAGTGGCACTCAGGCATCACTCCTGGTGTTGTTCTCAGAAATTACTCCTTGCAGTCTCTGGGAACCATGTGAGATCCCATGTGGGGATCAAACATGGATCAGCCCATATGGGATGCTGGGAAGAGAACCTGGTCAGTTCATGCAAAGCAAATGCTTATTACTTAGTCCTACCTACTAGATTTGCTATCACTCTGGCCCCTACTAAAGTTTTTTAAAAATACCAAAACAGCATCCCTCCCTCTCTATTCTCTGAAATAAGGCAATAGAAGCTAAAAGTGGTGAGTAACTTTGTCCCTTGGAGGAAATGGTTCATCAGTATTCCATCCAGAATGGCTTCTAATAACTCTCTTCTCTCCATTAAGAATTAGACTAGAGCAATTTTTCCACCAGTTTAGTCTGTGTGGAGAGATAGACTATTACTATCTAAGAGCAAAGCAAATGACCTTGATCTCATTAGCACTGGGTTTAATCTCCTCAGGTAGTCAGATTTGGTCAATTAAACTTTTATTATAAGCAGCTGTTATATGTGTGCTTCCCAGGTTACTTGTAGCTAAACAGGAGCCGTTGAATGAGACCAAGTATTGAAGTGGTACTGACAATTATTTTGTCTCAAGTCCAAGGACAAAATACAGCCTCAAGAGTCCTTTGCAGTCTTTAGCTCCAAGACAACCAGGCTTTTTGTTTATTTGGTTGTTTTTTGCCACTGAGACCTACCTTAAGCTCCGTGACTTTTCCAGGTGAAAATACTTAGAGTTGAAGGCCTTTGTAGGCGAATATGCATATCCTCCTCTCCCATTCTATGGACTTAGCCTATTCCAAAAAATCTTAAATATGAAAAAATAGCTCCAAAGAATTGGTGCTCATCAACATTGAGGACAAAAATGAGAAATACTGGCATCAATGTTATCTATGCGCACCTATGATATACTATAACATTCTATATGATATTGCATAAAAGTTACCAATATGTCTAAAAAGAATTAAAGTTAAAGGAAATACAAGTTTCTGAGGCTGGACAGCCAAGAATACAACAAAAAAACCTTTTAGGACTTGCAATTTAATCTTCTGGAAAAAAAAAAAGATACACCTCTCAATAAATCCTATCTAACTGATTTAAATTTTAGAAGTCCTGCAGCTTGAGCAAACCCCCTTCCCTCAGCCATGTCGTGATTCTTCTTGATTGAGAATCCAGTTTCAGAGCTTCTTCTAAGAGAATGAAATTACAAAACCCAAGATAGCAGGGTTTTTTTTTCTTCTTCTTCAAATTGTCACCAGGTAGCTCTGCTGGAGATCAAGTGACTGGGTCAGAAACTCAGTCGGAAACTTCGCTTAAGGAAGAACAGAATAAATCCCCCTTGCCTGGAAGACAGCACTGAGCATTGTTTTAGTTCCGTAGGAAATAATGACAATGGAATAGAACATTGTCCCCGGTAATGGTCTCCTGCTGGTGGGGAATGTGGAGGTAAAACTGAGGTGCTCAGCAAAAAACAAATAAGAAAGAGACTGAACTGCTACCTTCTGTTTCAAGCAAAGCACTGTTGGGTCCAGGACCTGAGCCCCACCCCAAGGCTTCAATTCTGTTAGCAAGTTTTGCATTTGGAGCTCTTCAGGGCTGGGGTTCTCGAACTGGGGGTGGGATCGGGACTGACTTGGTTAAGTGTTGGCTTCAGTGACTAATTCAAATATCAGCTGTCCCCTATGAGAATATTTTTGAAAAATATCATTTCAGGACCAGCTGACAACCATATAGCCCCAAAGTCCATCCTTTTCTCTCTTCATTCCCTGACAACTAATCAAGAAGGATATGTTTTCTCATGGTAATATATCGAGTCTTTGGAAGAGGATATCCTTGACTTCATAAATCTTCATCAGGCTGCCCAAGAGAGCCAGTATCAATCATGTCACACAGGAAGTCAGTAGCTTCCCATTTCCTCTTTTTACCTCGAAAGTTACTATGGAGACTCTTGGGTGTAACTCAGTTCTTAATTTCAATAAAAAATTTTGAACTAGGAGAAATATTGAAATAGGACTTGAACTTTGAAATCTTGGTGAGGGGAGACAGTAAAAAATAATCCTCCTTTTGAAGCAACTAAGGAAAGAAAATGTAGGATCAATGACATCTTTCATCCGGCTGAAACTTTTTTTTTTTTCTAAAATGTCCAATACAAACTCTATGGCACAGATGGGAACTCGTGAGGCAAGCTGGCAGAGTTCTTTCATTACACAAACTTCTCCAATCTCCATGAAAGCTGGGCAATCTCCGTGAAAGCAACGCATTCAAAAGTTGAGGTCTAATTCATCTTTGCTGTTAATGAGACATTTTACAGGGGTATTTTTTTTTTCTTGGGAAAAAATGTTTGAATTGGGCAAAACGAATGGGAGGGAGATATTTGAAAAAACACACACAACTCCTTTCTGAACTGATGATTGATTTGCTTAGAATTCCCTGGGCAGAGCATTCCAGTTCTGATGACTGCCCTTTCCCTCCCACCCAAAGTCTCTCTCCTTTCGGACTTAGGCATGACTCTCTTCAAGGAGTTTCAACAAGAGAGTTATTCTATCTGCATGGTCAGAGTGTCCTTCTAACTTTTCTTTGGAACTCTGGTTTTCAGCTAAAGGAATCCAGATAAATTGTTGTTAATAGGAATGAGGCATCTGGGGGACAGACACACAACTTCTTGATGTTTTGCATAATCACTAACTCTATGTTTGTGCATTTATCAACAGAAAAGGATCCTGACCTGAAAACCCCATTGGAGTGTAGCAATTCCTGTTCTAGTGGAGTCATTAATTAGATATTTTTAATATGCAGACATTAATTTCAAGGGAGAGGGACTCGATGAAATGGGTTGACCTCAGTTACCTGTGTGAATATCTTATTTTCCTTCTGATTCTACGTTTCTAAGTGCTTCCTGGACTCCTGGATTTTAGTAGATGAAAATGGCATCAGTGCATTTTGAAGGTGCTTTGGGAAGGTAGTCAGTAATATAAGTCCCCATCATAGAAACCTCAAGTGGCCAAGAAACTAAGTGGGGAACATAATAATCTCAGGGACATTGAATTGAAACAGGGAAATAAAGTGTGTGTAGGGGGTAGTAAAAATGATCTAGGGGCAGAAAAACTGAAGCTAAGTTGTTCAAGAACAAAGTGAAAACCTGAGAATTTATATCAGGCAAATTTGGATCAAGTGGTTTGAGAAACTAGGGGAGAAATTCCAGCGAACATCCTTCTGACCAAACTCTTAGGGGAAAAAAAAGATGATAATTATGAATACATTTGAGGGTGTATAAATATACCAGATAATTCCCACCTCTGTGTTTTCTTTTCCTCTGCATCTGAGTGCTTCTTACCAAACAAGGGTATGTCTTAAATTTTGTGTTCATTTTCTATGAGTTTTCCAAAAGGCTTTATTTTTTGGTTGCTTGGGGGTTGTTGTTTGTTTTGTTTATAAATTCCTTCATCTGTCACCACATCCTTAATATGTGTTGGATCCCACATTACAAATCCTGAGCACCCTGGGAGACTTGGAATACATAAATCAGCCTCTTTTATCGACTTGCCAAAAAGCAGTTCTCCAGAAATGCAAAGATTTCCCCCATGAGAACTCTGTTTCTACAAGAGGAAGATCCAGGTACCCTGGAAAATGCTGGGTTCCAACAATCTAATGTGGAGATGGATGTCAGAAAGGTTATTTTTCCACTCCTTTGTTTGATCTATTTTTTAGTCCCAGAAACATTATGTTTAAAGTGAAAATTTTTCTAGCTAAAAGTTTATGGGAATTACTTAAAAGTTTCAGAAACTTAAAAGTTTCTATTTGGTAAGGGCAGAAAGGTTTCAGCTTCAGAGACGATCTTCTTTAAAAGGAAACAAATTTCAATCACTTTAATATACACTTTAGAGGCAGCTTATAACTGGAGCCCTCGGAGAAAGCAAAGGCTACTTTGAACTTTCTGAGATGAAATCTACATCCTGTGTTCAGGAAAAATCCTCTCAACCGTTTTTGAAAAAATATATATTAAAAATAAGGAAACAATTGTAAAATCACTTTCACCTGTGCAATAGCTTTCCTCACCCTCCGACTATCTCCAAATTACATAGCCAGGGCTACAGATTTTGACAAACAGTTTCATTTGTGATTGGTAGGTGGCCGTAATTCCAGGCTGCAATTTCACAAGATCGAAACATCAGGGAATATCTTTGTCCTTTCCTTTCCCCAGTTACTTAAGTCATCGAAGAGAACGTAGGAGAACTGAGATGGGGGAAAGGGACCATAGCAGAGACCTTATTCCAAGGTTTGAATTGCACCGCGATGAGAAAAATCAAGTTGATAATGAAGTTAGGGTTACCTCCCTGCTCCAAGTCCTCCATCTGAGCAATGGGCTAATATGCCTGCGCTGGTCCTGTCTGAGGGTGAAGCAGGGAGGCCTCTGTCGCTGGAGAGACGCTAATAAAACACCCAGCTGCCTCCTGACTTAGCATATTCCAAAGCTTTCGGGCCTCGAAAAGCCGAACCAAATCCACCCGCTGTCATTTGCTTCCAGAAGAGCCAGGATAACGTACATAGATAGCTCTGGGCAGTGCTTACTTTTCTCTTTCTTTTTCTTTTTCTTTTCTTTTCTTCCTTTCTTTTTATTTTAGTTTATTGGCTTTATAAGGATAGTTTGGGGGCTCTACCGGTGAAAAAAGGCAAAAGAGTGGAGGGGGCTGGGAACAAGGTAGGGAGGAAAGGAGAAGGCGAAAGCGAGCAGAGGAAGGGAAACAAGCAGGGCGTGGAAACCCTGGGAAGGCAGAGAAAGGGGCTGCCAGACCAGGCATGGATGGGGGCACCCTGGCAGCGTCCGCGGCGAGGGGTCCTGGGTTGGGCTTTAGCTGAGGGTGGCTGGAGTCCCGGGCCTTGAGCTCGGCAGCCAGGGGGGTCTCGGCGGCGCTCAGTCACCGGCCACTGCCCGGGGTACCCCCGCGCCAGACCCAGAGCCAAAGTGGCTGCTCCGTGAAGCCGGGACTGCGGGGACCGCAGTGCACTGTCCGCCGCGCCCGGGTGGGGACAAACGGGCCGCTCTGAGCTGCGGCGGAGCTGGCCCTGGGCGGGCTGACTCGCAGGTCGCGTGCGGCGGACGGGGCTCCTGGAGGTGACTTTTGCAGGAGGGAGGAGACAGCGCCCGCCGGAGCCTCCCGGGGCGCCTGGGCCCGGGCTGGGGGTCCCGAAGGAGCCGGGGAGTCGGGCGGCGCGTCCGTTTCCTTCGGGAGGCGGCATAGTGCGCCGAAGGCTCGGGCACTGACCCGCCAGCGCTCTGCGTCTCCTCGACGCTTTCTGGGTGCCCGGAGGCGGCCCCCAAGCCCCAAAGCGCCTCTTCTTGGAGTCTGGGCTCCGATCGCACGCGGAGTTCGGGAGTCCCAGCCCCGAGAGAGGAAGTCGGGGCTCCCCGACCGCCTGCCTGCACTGCCACCACGCCTCGGCGTCTTTCAGAGCCGCGGGCCGAGCCGAGAGCGTCGACTTTGGGGCGTGGGGTCCCGAGCGGCTTTGCCAGCGAGTCCCAAAGCGCCTTCTCCTCATTGCCTTCCCGGCTGGGGCCGTCCCGAGCTCCCCGGAACCCGCGAAGGAGAGGGAGGGGAAGACCCCGTAGTCCAAGCTTCTTGGGCCCTGGGGCCAGAGGTGCAAAGTGGGGGGGGGGGGACACGCTGCGGATTCAGGGGTGTCACTTCCCCTGAGTCCGAGGGGGTGGGCGCTAGTTTCACAGCGACTGTCTCCAGCGCTTTGTACGGGGTTGGCAAGACTGCGTCTGGGCGCGGGACTGCTGCTGCACCCAAAGGTGCCTTTTCTAGACCCGGGGCTTGCGCAGGCCGAGCCCAGAGGCAGAGGATTTGAGGAAAATAAAATTCCCCTAGAACTGGGCCTACAATTTAATAATTTTTTTTCATGAAAGGAACTTTGACTTGTCCAGTTTGCCTTTGTGCTTCCATAAAAACAGGAGGAATCGAGGACAGAGAGAGAGAGAGAGAGGGCACAGTGGGGAGGGCGTTAGCTTTTGCACGCGGCTGACCTGGGTTCGATCCTCAGCATCCCTTATAATGCCCCGAACCTGTCAGGAGTGATTTCTGAGCACAGAGCCAGGAGTAAACCCCTGAGCGTTGCCGGGTGTGGCCCCAAAACAAAAATATGAGGAGCCGCTTCTGGGGTTCCGATGGGCGGTGGGGCACACTCCCCCATGCCTTGGGGCTCTGGCAGTCTCCATGGCCCGTATTTTCGCTGGTCGAACTCTGACAGTAAAATGGAATCTTTCCCACGTGCAGGGTTTTTGTTAAGGAAGGTCAGCTAGGCCACTTTCAGGACCATTTCTGCAGGAAGGTGGAGTCAGTGGGGCGAGATGGGCCATTGATTTCTAGTCTGTGTCGTCAGCGACCTTTCTCCTAAGATTATGACCATAATCATCCTCATAATAGCAACCAGGAACACACACAGTTTTTGAGGACATGTCTTCTTGGAGGTGAAACACACACACACACACACACACACACACACACGACTTACTACTCTTTATTATTTTTTGTCAGGGGAGCACAGAATTACCCGAGTTTTTTTTTTTAATGATCTATTTACAGACTTGCTAATGCCTCCCCAGAAATCCTGTTTATCGGCCCAAGAGTTGTGACAGGGTTAGGAAACCAGTTTAAACTGTTAATCGACTACAAAAAGGGTCCCAGATTGATGCCTTTCACTTACCTTTGAAAGGCTATAAAAGCGATGCGGTACGTGGGGATGAAATTAGACAGCGACAAAATCATTACCTTGACTTCCCACAATAAAGGCAGCCTTAAAGAGGGGCTATTGATGGTCTCAAATTACATAACGGTGGTTTATAAGTTCTTCCTCCTGGCTCAAGAAAGCAATTTTAAAGTGTGAATTCTTCAAAGAACAAACAGTCACCAGCATTCAGACGCCACTGTGCAGCTGCCTTCGTAGTTTATTTACTGCAAAGTGGGAGGGGGTGGGTGGGTGGGAGACAGAGACAGAGAGAGACAGAGAGGAGAGACAAAACGAGAGAGAGAGAGAGAGAGAGAGAGAGAGGAGAGAGAGAGAGGGAGGAGAGAAAGAGAAGGAAGCAGAGAGGGAGAGAGAGAGAGACAGAGACAGACAGAGAGAGAGACAGAGAGAGAGAGCGCGGAGATAGCGAGAGAGAGAGAGAGAGAGAGAGAGACAGCGAGAGAAAGAGAGAGGGGGGGGCATAAATCTCAGCAAATGCAGGCCAGGCCGAACCCAGAAAATCAGGATTATAGTTCTCAGGCGCTCTCGGACTCAGGGTTCAGTTGTCCCGCAGAGGAGGAAGCCCAGCTGGGGGGTTCACAGCCCCACTAGCCCAGCTGTGTGGGCGGGTCTGAACCCGGGGCTCAGAAGAACGTGGTTTCCCACCCACAGGGTGGTCTGCGGGAGGTTGGGACTGGCGCGCGAAAGGTCAACACTCGCCCTCCCTCCCCCTTCCTGTCCCCTTCTTCCCCCTTCTGGGTGGTGGCCCAGCCTATGGGGCCACGGTCTGTCAGACCTTTCCCTGGACGGATTTCTATGGAAGGGACCTAAAGCCCCGGAGCCATCTCGCCTAAGGGAAGATTCTCAAGGCAGCGCCTGTAAGTTCACGTACTGAGTGGGATCCTCAGGGTCATCCCACTCCTTTCCAGCATAAGTCATGTTTCAGAAGGCTCCTTCATGGCTCAAGGGGTGGTAAAAAAAAGGGGGGGGGGCAGTCATGCTGACAGCCTCTCCAGGGACAAGTCAGTGACATCCCTCCCCAGATCCCCCAGTGAGCAGTTGCTTTTGCTGAATACTGCGGGGGAGAGGGCAGCGGTGCCCACTAGGCCCGCCTCGCTCTCCTATTTGCTGCGTTGCACTGCCCCCTGGTCTCCAACGACAGCACTGCCCCCTGGTTTCCTCCCTTCCGCCCCTTCACACCCGACTTGGGGCCAGGCCACAGCCCATCCAAAGCCTTCCCCAACTGTCTTCGGAAATCCGAGGAGCCCATTGCTAAACCTTCTGTCCAGTGGTCCATGGTGCGCTGGCCACCAGAGCTCTCTCGACCCTCTAGCAAGAGGTCATTCCCTGGAATTGTTGATTGGGGACTTGGGGAGTTGCTAAGTGGCTGCCACTAATGGCCAAAGGATTGGGGGTTGAAGGTGAGATGAGGGAGGAGGAGAGAGCAGATTGAACAAGTAACTATTTGGAGTTGGGTATTCTTTAAGGAGCACCAACTCCCATCGCATTTTTCCTGGGGACAAAGTGAGGCAGGTTAATTCCTTCCAGTGTGGACCAGATACTTACCTGATGGCTCACTCAAGGTGCTAGGAGGTAGTGGATCTGGTGCTGCAGGGAGGGATCCCAGCCCAGCCTATCCTTGGTCATTAGAACCTTCTGTCTGGTCTCTTCTCCAGCCACTTGAGCATTAGATGCAGACTGGGCAGTGGTACCCTTTCCTGCACAAGAGCCTACCTCCCCCTGTCTTCCTCCGCCCCCCCCCACCCCCTATTGGCTGGTTGGGATAAGTCTGAGTCCTGGGTTTGTTGGAGAAATTGATGTTTAGACTACAGGGCAGAGAAGTCTCCAGGAGTAGACAAGGGTGACTGCTGCTGGCTGGTGGGTCTTAAAGAAGCTACTGAGTTTCCTCCTCTGCTCTTCCAGAAGGCCATTCCTGGCAGTCACCTGGGACAATGTGGAATGTCCGGTGATTAAACTTGGGTCTTTGGCTGCATGCAAGGTAAATGCCCTCCCTGCTGTGCTATCCCTCTGGCCCCTCACTGAGATCTTTTGGGTGTTCAGCCCAGGTCAGTGCTGATGACCAGTATCTTCTACAGAACAAAACACCCACAAGCCTCTCTAGGTGGGTGTAGACTGCCCAGTAAGAGGGAGACACACCTTCAGTTTCCAGGAGGATTGTCAGCCCTGAAGAGTGTCCCAGTGCCCCCAGACTTCTATTTTCAGGGTTCTGATGAAATGTCAAGGTGAAGGCATTCAGCCCAGGAAGCTGGTCATTGTCTCTAGGTTGAGGTGGGCATCTGGCCAGGGCACAAAGGCAGTAGCCACATGGCTCCCAGTCCTCATGAGGCAAGACCTCGGCCTCACTGTGCATTTACTATCCTGTTTCACCCACCATGCCAGGGGTGGAAGGAACTGCCCACCTCTGATAGTCTCACATCACAGGGCATCACACAGGGCAGGAGTCAGCTCAGAGAGGCCAAGGATGTTGCCAAAGACTGCAGGGCCAGGCAGCAGCAGAGCTGGGATCTGAACCACATTTTTTAAAGACAGACAGGACCAGGGTATGGGATGCCAGAATCACAGGCTCTCTGGTTCTCAGTCACCTTCTGTTCTCTAAGCCACTGTGTTCTCTTCCCTGCATTGTCACTGGCAGACTGTGACAATCTCCAGAATGGAATGATGGGCCTTGGCTTCCTGAGATCCATCTTGGGTCCTCTCCAGGTCTTCAGATCCTAAAGGCCCTCTGGGCCACTCAGGTCACTCCAGGACAAAAGTCTAGGAAGAAACTGAGCCTTTCCCCTTCCTTGGAGTCCCAGTTCATTAAATGGGGGTAGATTCAAGATTGAGGCCCATTATGGAGCCTGGGGTGCCAGAAACCCTCTGGGTGCCCATGCCACTGCTTGCCATAGGACATCTATTACTTCCTCAAACCTCAAAAAGTCAAGCTGTAAGGTCACACCCTGTTGTGTTTGTAAATATTTTAGGGGATTATCCTGTTACTGACCCTACCCTGATCGGTGATTGTGCCTTACCCTAGGGTGTGACCTGGCATTCTGCCCCCACTCTAGGGTGGTACCTGATTCTGCTTCCACCATTGGGTGATATCTGATCCCATCATTGGGTGGTACCTGATTCTGGGGGATAAAAACAAGGGTCTGTGGAAGGGGAGGGGCTTTTTGCTGGAACTGAGGCTGAGACTTTGGACTTCAGTCTTGTCCACCGAATAAAGCTAATATTTCCACAAGCCTGTCTGCGAGCTGTTTACCGCCGTTTCACCTCAGAACCGTCGGCTGGACAGGGTGGCAGATGCGTGCTGCAAACTGGAGGGGAAAGACCTCATCCTTCATCCCTCCATCAGTCAACCTCTTCAGGGGCTGACTTGCAACAACACCCCAATCTACAGTGTAGAAGGCTCAGGTAGAGAGCCTGGGTTCAGCTTTCTCAGGGGGAGACCCCTGGGAATGGCCTTGGACTGGAGGTTCCAGAGCTGGCTGCTTTACAGAGCTGCCTTTGAGCTCCCTGGCCAGCAAATACTTACCGGGTGCATCCTCCACACACCACTTTCTCGTTTTCTTCAGTTCCAAGTTCTCAGGATCCGTATGTGCTGCCCTGAGCCTATTTCTCCCTTGGGGCTGGACTCGAGGTTCCCAATTGGTGCTTATTGGTGGGCTGCAGACTTCTTTGGGGGGCACAGTACCCACTCACTGCTCCTCCTGCACTGATGCCAACTGAGCTAGAGGCACGCAGGGGCTTCTCGGGTGCCCATCACCACTTGGCAACAGAAGGCCGAGTTTGAGCTCCCACCTGCCTGGACACCTCCAAGGTGGCCAGTCTGGTCCAGGAGACTGACACCCTCGGTCCCTGAATTCCCCTGTCCATCAATTCCCTGGAAGCTGGAGGGCGGCTCTGCCACAGCTTTCTCGCTGTCACAGTCTATCCCCCAAGAAAACTCATGTGACAGATGCCATGGGAAGTGGACGGATGGGGACAGCGTCCAAACCTTGTGCTCGAGAGTCCCTGAGCTTCAGTTGTGCCACCACCCTCCCATCACCCTCACCGCCTATTTCCTTCTTCCCCTCCTCCCCACTGCTGGGGAAAATGAGGCCAAGAAAAGCCAATGGACTGAGTTGAAGTGCAGAGTCCGGAAGGTAGGAGAGTTAAGAATTGAGTGTATTTTATTTATTTCAGAACCCATGGCTTACAGAGCTGCTAATGGTTAGGATTTCTTACATAAATCATTCCAGCATAAATTATGATTCCATAAATTATCCACCAGTGTCCTACTGTTGGGGAGGCCACGGCTTACCCCCTACTCATACCCCAGCCTCCCCAGGACCAGGCACTTGGGCATTTGCTTTTCCCCTATTACAGATCTTTCTATCCCACATATGAGAAGATTTTAGTAGGCCTGAGAGCTAAGAGGGCATTGGTAGGGGCCTGGTCCCCCAAGCTCCTCCTGCTCTTTCACTTTTTTTGTTTTGTTTTGTTTTGTTTTTGGGCCACACCTGGCAGTGCTCAGGGGTTACTCCTGGCTGTCTGCTCAGAAATAGCTCCTGGCAGGCACAGGGGACCATATGGGACACCGGAATTCAAACCAACCACCTTTGGTCCTGGATCGGCTGCTTGCAAGGCAAACACCGCTGTGCTATTTCTCCGGGCCCGCTTTCACCTTCTTGAGGGCTAGTGCTAGTGGGTGGGATGTGGGACTCAGTGAAATCATTGGTGACTCAGGTTCCTGAGCATCTCGATACAGATCTGGGTCCTTTGGGAAAACTTGATTGGGAGAGTCCTCCAGGCAAGCGGATGAAGGAATAGATGTGTTTGGTGAAGCATTTTATGAAAAGCATCGAAAGCATATAAAAAAGGATAAACTTATTTTGGGCAGGGCTTTATTTGGTTTTGTTCTGGGGCCAAACCTGAGTTACTCCTGGCTCAGCACTCAGGAATTACTCCTGGCAGTGCTCAGGAGACCATATGGGATGCTGGGGGTTGAACCCAAGTCAGCTGTGCGCAAGGCAAATGCCCCCCCACTGTACCCCCAAGAAGATGCACTTTTAGGAGGCTCTCTCGGGTACCCTCATTCCTATTCAAGCCATCTTGGATAATATTTTGACCACACCCTATTGTGCTCAGAGATAACTCTTGGATCAAACTTAAGTTCACTGCATGAAAGTTTCCTGCCTGTACACTCATTAGAATCTCAACCCATCCTTTTTTTTTTTTTTTTTCCTCCTGTTTTGGAACACACCTGGTGGTGCTCAGGGGTTAGTTCTGGTTCTGCACTCAGGCACTACTTCTGGCGGTGCCTAGGTGGCCATATGAGATGCTGGAGATTGAACCCAGTCAGCTGTATACAATGCAAGGGTCCTATCTGCTGTATTATTGCTCCAGCCCTTCAATCCATCTTTTATATTTTTTTGGTTTGGGAGTCACATTCAGTGGCACTCAGGGGCTACTCCTGGCACTGTGCTCAGAAATTGCTCAAGGGACCACCATATGCAATGCCAAGTATTAAACTCAGGTTGAACTCAGATTGAACTCCCGAGTCAGCCATGTGCAAGGCAAATGTCCTATTGCTATGCTATTACTCAGACCCCCTTAATCCATTTTTTTTTAATTTAAGGGAAGGGCAGAGCACTGACTGGGGGAAGAGAATCTCTTACCTGCTGGGGTAGTGGGAGGGGGAAGATTAAACCCAAGCCTCACCCATCCCTCTTCCATTTCTCAATCTCTCAATACTTCTAGGGTTGCTCACTGACTCAAGGTTTAAGTATGTTCTGCCTATGACCCACCATTATGCCTTCACCTGTACACTAGCTATGCATTTGGCTTAGATCTCCCAACTTCCTGACATGTCTACTACCTGTGCCCCATGATTCTTTTTTTTTTTTTTTTTGGTTTTTGGGTCACACCTGGCGGTGCTCAGGGGTTACTCCTGGCTGTCTGCTCAGAAATAGCTCCTGGCAGGCACGGGGGACCATATGGGACACTGGGATTCGAACCAACCACCTTTGGTCCTGGATCGGCTGCTTGCAAGGCAAACACCGCTGTGCTATCTCTCCGGGCCCATGCCCCATGATTCTTATGCATTAATTCATCCGATTTGCTCGTTGTGGCCTTCTGCACTTTTTCTCAAGATGTACATCTCACCTGCACTGAAAAACATGGTCATTAAGTGCCCACTGTATGCTAAGTGAGGGGATAAGCCCTAGCTGAACTTGGCAAGATTCTACCTCACCTTGGCCTCTAGTGAGTCATTGAAGTGAGACAAATACCTGGAAGGGAAACTCGGCTTCTGTCCCATGAATGTAAGGCTTGGGCTGGACGTTCCTCAAATAGCTGCATGTCACCCCAGCATGTGAGGATCCCAAGACTAGGCGGATCCCACCTGCCACCTCCCCAGTGCCACTGAACTAGCAACACCTAAACCTCTTTCTGGTCCACTGGGCTATTGGGCTGAGTATCATCACCCAGACAGTGTCCAGGGCCCTAGCACTGTTGGAGAGCCCTCTCCCCCATACCTCAGTGGAGGAAAAGGTTATGTGGTAGTCAGGGAGAGCTTTTCAGAGGAGGTGGCATTTGAGCTGAATCTGAAATCAGATGGGCATATCCTAGAATGCCCAAAATTTCCTAATCAACACCAATGCTAAGTATTTCCCTCATCTCAGCTTTAAGTCCTATTTAACTAATTTTTCGTCTGATTTTTTTTCCAGGAAATATGAACCTGTTCTTGTTCCCCCCAAAGGCACATGTTATGTTTTACACGACAATAAGAACGAAACACACCTATTGGAGAGAAAAAAAAATACCCCACTGCAGAATAGTGTTTAGGCTTATAAATGGTTCTAACTGGGATCGGCAGCCTATAATTAGAATTTAACAATCCAGGAGAGGAGTAATATGCCCCCTGCAGGACAGATTGGAGTCTTTTTCTTTCGTGCTGCACGTTTGGTGGTGAGACTGGCCCCCGACTTGCCTCCCACAATAACCATCCTACCGCGGTAAACATGTCACAAACAAGAACAATGAGATCACCGATAATATAACACTAATACTATAAACAAAAGAAACACCACCTTCGGCTCTGGCGGTTTGAAAAACACAATGTGGATCAACTAATAATGTGGAGCTATTTAAAAAACGGTTTCAATGAAAACTGCTCACAGCCAAGCTTCTTGGCTCTCCCAAGCAGTTTCCCAGGAAGCTGAAAGGTTGGACCTTCTCCCTGCAAGGGCGCCACCACTGCTGCTGTTTTGGATGGAGCTCCTTTGGCTTCTAGACCCAGGCCCAAGACAAAGAAGGAAACAATCCACACAGAACCACTGACGCACACTTCTTTCATTCTATTTGCTCTGAGTGGAGACACAATGAGTCAGTGTGCAAGTCTCAGGCAAAGACACGGGCCACAGGCTTATTCCCAAAGCAAAACTATGCTTCATGTTCATTGTTTCTGCTTTCCTTTACTCTCTTCTCTTGCTTTCCATTTTGCTCTCCCCTT